>NC_064628.1:592998916-593298916 GCF_023864275.1 Schistocerca cancellata
TATTGGTCTATAATTTGAAACTCATTTGAATTTCTGTTTTTGAGCAGTGGTTTCAGTTTTGCTGTTTTTAAGCATGGAGGGAAGCTTCCCGATGCCAGTGAGCTGTTGCACAAGTGTGTCAAGGGTTCAGCTAAGGCAAGACAGTATTTTTTAATAATTGCGTATAAGCCTGTTAATGGTGAATTTAGGTACATAGTGTGCCAGCAACAAAATGGGGATAGTCAAGTGTGTTGGTGTACACAACTTACAATAATGGCAAAGGAAAAACATAGAATGTCTTTTTATATTACTGATAATAGTTTAAGCAATGGAAAATGAAATGTCTAAATTCTTTTATGTGAGCTGCAGTTAGTGAGGTCTGTCAAAAGGTCCTATTTGAAGATAATTAATTTTATTCACAATGACACAGCTGAGAGAGGTGCACAAATAAAAGCTCAAATGAAAGAAATCCATAAAAACAAAAGGAAGTACAAGTCTGAAACAGCACAACACGCTTTGGACAGCTAAATGAAGAATGCCATGAACATAGAAGCTGCCTGTGCTTTGCGGAAACTGTTCACACAAAATTTCTGACAGATAGGTATTCCTTATCAACTTTTGGTAAAAGTAGTCAGGTTGTGGGTGCTGACATTTGTTGAACATACCTGACAGTTTATCCTCAATTATACTGATAATTGTCCAATTACTTTTTTTCTTTCTAATGTTTACCCAATACATATGGAATGCATTTTTGAAGGGTTACCTAGAACTGCTTGCTCTGCCCATCAATTTGTAAATTTATATGTATATTTTCATGTGCAGAATGTATGATTCATTGTTTCTGAATGGCTGATTTTCACGTTGCTTGATTTGTTGATTTCTTTGCCTTTCATTGTTACCCTGCATGTCATTTTATTTACAATTGTTTCACCAGTGGTAAAATCCGTGTATCATTGATGCATAATGTTTTCTTGTTGAAAATGAGAATCTACGCCTCTGCTAACGTATACATTCATTGTCACTGTGTTCCATGTATATTCTTTTATTCTTATTTAATGATCTACTCAAAGACATATTTTTGCCATTTTCATAACTGATAGGAAGAAAGAAATACAACACATGGCAGTTTGCAATAAAAAGAAATACAACACATGGCAGTTTGCAATAAAAACAAAGCAATTGGAAATGCATCTCAGGTGAAGTTAAAGATGAGTTGATAGTCAGTGATGTAAGAGCAAAAATAATTTCAGTTGATCCAACAATTTACATACACCTGCAGAACACAACATATGCCAAAGAAGTATGAGACAATTAAAACAGGTATATGAAGACTAAGGACTTAACAGAAGAATTGGATTGCTGATTATGCTCCTCACAATTCAACAACCGAACTTTATTTCAACAGATGAAAATGTATACAAAGTAATTTTCACTTTGAATTTTAAAGTGAAAAATGAGTTCATTGGCAGCATTTTATTGGCACAATTACAAAATGAATACAAACTAAAGATTATGAACCTAGAGAATTCCAAAATACTAATAACTGAAGATCCTATTAAAATGGTTGTTTTTTGGTGTAATATGAAGTAAAGTAACAACAGGAAACAATCTCAGTTTGAAGTAACAAACAAGAAATGTTTCACTGTACTAATGCAAACACATAATACTCAAAATACATATGAACAGAAATAAACAATGTATATGGAAATTAACAGCTAAGAACATATATATCAACAAATGCATAGGTTCACATTTCTAACATGCCAACCACAATCAATCAGTTGATGTTATCTTGTTTTTAGAGTGAGTTAGTCAGCAAATCAGCAAGCATGTGTTCTGTCAGGATTTATTCCATTATAACTTGACGTGGGTCCAACTTTTCAGTTTAAAAATGATTTCTGTTATCAATATGTTTTGTTCTTCCACTGTAGACATATTTTTCTGATAAGTCAATTGCATGTTTGTTATCACAGTAATGTTTAATGGCATCATTAAACATTACATTTTCAGGGAATGCTAAGATTTCAGGCTGTGTGATTCAGCTTCAGTAGTTGAAAAAGTTACTGAGGGCTGTTTCTTGCCACTCCAGGAAGTAACAGCTCCTTATGATTCCAATAGAAAACCAGTAACTGAGTTCCTGTTCTCTTAGTCTCCTGTCATTATATCCTGTGATGTTTTGGTTCTCTTCTTGCAGCTTCAATTCCTTAGTGCCTTTGAAGTACATCATCATTCTTTTAAATGCATTTCTGTCAGACATGCCTAGATCATTGTTGAAGAACTTGAAATTGTGACTGCATTTGGAAGTTCTGATCTGAGTCACAACTGTGCCTACATCAAAATGCCTACAGTTTTTTATTAAGGAATACTTATCATGGATTTTTCTCTCTTCATCTGTCTTGGGGCTCATACCACGTGTACATACCTGATTGTTTTCTTAAGATGTTGACATTGAATTACACTCCTTCATGTTGTATTTATTTAACATTCCCCCTATACAATAAGACTGATCCATCCATAATGGTCTTTTTTGAAGTCTCTTGTCATCCCCTGTTTCTTTCAGTTTCAATTGCACTTTGAGTTTCTTTTAGAAGCCTTCTTGTGTAGGTTATTACTTGTTATTAATTGAAATTAATATGCTGTCAATGTAAATTTCAACAATAAATATGTTATTTCCATTATTTTTCTGATAAACACATGGACTTTCTGTACATTTTGAAGTTACATATTCATGTGGAAAGTGAAATTTTTATTGTGTATGGAGGTCAGATACATTGTTAGTTGACAAAAATTAAAGTTTGTATGTCTACTTATAAATAGACTTCGAGAAGGTTTCCAGCAGCTAACTATTCAGTAAAGAGTGCCTGCAAATTCTAAGTAAGTCATCTCCTAAACAAGTGGAACATGGTTTGGGGCAATAAGCCGATATAACCCAGATCCACACTCACACTTTAAGTCATCAGAATGTTTGAACATGGTGACCTGCATGAAAGGACTGAGAAAACAGGAATTTTAAGTCAAAAATGAGAGAAGAAGCTGTTATGACTTGCCATAGCAACCAAACATGATAAGACAAGGGAATTACTCCGAGACATTGGAATAAGTTCAAGTATCCAATGGAGCAAAATTTAAATGGAAAAACATTGAAGAAATTAAAAAATTACAATGATAAAAATAGTAAAGAAGATTTTGATGTATTTGTACGCATAGAAACCTTCAGCTAAGATGATCCAGTATGGGGAATATACAGCTCTCACATACACCGTGGGGAAACAGGCACGGAAACCAACACTGCCAGCAATAGCTGCTGTTCACTGGTGCTGACCTGCTTCCACATCCGCTCAGCTACACAATGAGGATTCTACGGCGGGTGAGCTGTGAAACAGAACTTGATTACGTTTCTATGAAGGGTACCAGATACTGTTGAGTGAACCTTTATTGTGTAATTATCGTATTCAATTTAGTTTTAAATGCTTATGAGAGCTAAGGCATATAAAAGTATGGAAAATATACAACAGGTTGGGGGAACTCAAGACCCTGCTATGGCCATGATAATTAGCAAAGAAGGCCTGACTGGGCTGACCTGATAAATTTCATCAAAGCTCAGAGTCTTAAGTTAAGCTCATTAAGTTCTCAATTAAATGCTCAGAGTGGAACTCTAAGTAAAGAATTAGACTTGGTAAATTCTCAATTAAGTTATCAAATGACAAATTTCAGTTTGTTAAATGCCAAAGTCAACTCTCACAGCAGGGAGTTTAGTAATCTGTGTGAAGGCATGGGTGCTTTGAAGACTGAATTCAATGCCATAAGTAATAAAGTAGATAATTTAAAAGTAGATTTAAGGAATGAGTTGACAAATTCTTTGACCACTTTTATAAATCATATGTTTACTAACTTTAGTCAGAAACAGGTAAGAAATTTACATTGAGAACAAATGTAATAATGTAGAATCAGAACTTATTGAAAAATTAGGATCTTTTGAAAATGTGTACAATATTAAACATAATGATGTAAGACAGGGAATGAATACTTTGAAAGAGAGTGTCGATAAGCATAATGAATTAATGCCAATCATTCAGTTACAAATTACAGGTGTCAATAAATGGGTAGATAATGTAGAAAGGAATTTCAACAAGAAAATAGCTAACTCTGATATAAATGTTATTAGTTTGGAGGGACAATTTGGAGAAATTATAGATCAAAAGGTTACTGAGAGAATAACATCCAGGAACGTATCACCTATTCCTTCTTCCAGATTTAATGATACCAGGAAGGGTACGGACGACCTGTGGAGAGAAATTGAGTTTATCCAGGACAAAGTATAAAAAAGGGGTAACTTCACCTTAATGTTGTGTTAACTAGTGAAGCAGTGAATGATTTGCAATGGGGAGCTAATTCAGGGTTATCTAGGAAATTCCCTAAATTTAAGCCATGCAGAGATGTACATCTGACCCATTCCTCAAAAAGATTTCACCAAGCTTTGCCAAAAAATTGAGAAGATTCCAAGAAGATCAAATTTTCTGTGGGGTTCCTTCTATGGCAAGCCTCAGAATGAGGAACAGTAAATATTGAGAATTTTTCATCTTGGGGAGACTTTCAAAAGAAATTGAAAGAGAAGTATTTGTCTGCCAGTGCTCAAGAAAAGTTAATATCAGATATGTGGGACCCAAAATATTATAATAATACTGGGGGTACTATGAAGAAATATTTCAATTGGCATTTAACACAAGCAAAGTATTTAGATAAGCCACTGGAAGAAGAAGGATTAGTATGTATTTTAATTACATGATTACCAATCTATGCAAGAAAAGAAATCTTTTGTAGTGGTTGGAAAATTATAGAAGAGTTGTTGTCTTTTGTTGATGCACTTGATGCAATAAAAAAGGACCACAATGAAACTTTACACCAAGGTGAAAGTTCAATCTATAAAAGAAATAGCAGAAATAATTTTAAAAAGCATCAGGCAATCTTAGCAAAAGTACACCAGTACAATAAAAAAAGTTGTAATGACAATTATCAAAAGAAGCATCCACATTCAAATTTTGATCTGGTAGCTTCTCAAGAATTTGTTCTGAGTAACCATAAAACACACAATGGGAAATGAAGTATCTCATTTTGCTACCCAACCCATAATTAGTAGTAGTGAGGAAAACGTTGTTTGACTTGGATCCAGGGCCAGGGCCCAGGTTGTGGAGATACATTAGGAGGCCTTATTCCATATAAGTATGTTAACTTAACACACAAAATACCCACAAAGGAATGGTTGCTGCTTGAAGAACCGAGCTTAGCCACAACCTACAATAGCAGGGACTGTGAAAAATTCGGAGGTTAACATATTTATAGATTCAATAACTGAGGTATCACTCATCTCAAATGCATTTTTTAACTCACTACAGAATAAACAGCACTTACCATTATTGCCTATGACAGGAGCATACATCGGGATAACGGGAATGAAAAGTAAACTTGTAAAATAAGAAACTCAAGTGAACTGCACTATTGGAAATACGTTATTTCATCAAATGCTATTAATAGTAGAGAATATTAATAGAGATGTACTGTTCAGTTTTGATTGGATGTTAGAGTTTAAAGTCATCTTAAACTTTGACAAACTTCTTTGTTTTGGTAGAGGGGACAGTAGATGCTGGACACCATTTGTGACAAATGGTCACATTGAGGTACAAACACCTGAGTGCTGGTGTCTGCAAGTAACAGCTACAGCTCAATTATCACCAAATATTGATAATATGGATCAAGGAACACATCGAACTGACATACAAGACAAAATTAATGAATCCCTAATATTAACCAATCAACAAAGGCAAGCTTTATATAAAATTTTAATGGAGTATGAAGTGATGTTTTCCAATTGTCCAGGTAACATAAGTGACTATATCTCTAAGTTCAAAATCAAAGATGACACTCTATTATTTTGCAAACTGTATCCAATACCAGTGAGTTTGAAGGAAGCAGTTCTGGATGAGATTAACAAAATGATTGATAATAGTATTATATAACAAAGTTCCAGTGTAATGTGGTGAAGAATGCTACAGATGGGATATGATTAGTCTTAGATGCTTGTTCATTGAATTGACATGTAGAGATGGAGAGAGATAAACCTATTAAAATTGCCGAATTGTTATCCAAATTTGAAAAGGCAAGATTCTTTAGCACAATGGACTTGACTGAAGAATATTGGCAGATAAAATTACATCCAGAATCTGAAAAGTATACAGCCTTTTTGTTTGATGGAAAATCATATCATTTCAATTTATTGCCATTCGTACTTAACATTTCTATATACGTATTTATACATGCATTAGATGAAGCACTATGGAGAGTCTTATTGAAGGATTTGATAATATATGTAGACAATATCCTAATAATAACTGCTACTTGGGAGGAACATTGTCTAACTTTGTGCAAGACTCTGAAGAAATTTAAAGAGAAAGATATTATGGTGAAGCTGTCAAAATCGTTTTTTGCATGCCAAGAACTTAAGTTCTTCAGTAAAATTATAGCGGTAAAGGGAATTAAACTGGACCCTGAATGCATAAAAGATATCAAGGGATGTCCACATTCCAGGGAGAATGGGCTCCAAGTGATGTAGAACACAGAACCATAGCTTTTCTAGCTGTAGCCTAAATAATCATGAACTAAATTAAACAGCTACCGAAAAGGAACTATTTGTGTTTGTGTGGAGTATTCAGAAGATTCAAACACTAGTATGGGGATCAGAAATCCATATTTACACAGATCATCAAGTTTTTATCTTTTCTGATGAGTAGTCAATTACTATATAGTAGGCTGATGCGATGGATGCCTTTCCTACAGGAATACGATATTAACATACGATACGTAAGAGGTTCCAGAAATATTGCACCTGATGCTTTATCAAGGCTGTCCATAGAAATGGAAAAATTAAAATGTATAGAAGGGCACAGTGTTACTTTTGACATTAATTTTATGTCATCAGAATATCCACATATCATTGTAAAGGAAATGGCTCAAAGAATCACAGTGGTGGTGCTTATGTATTCCGAAGGTAATGGAAGACAAACTTGTATGGTATGTTCACACAGGATATGGATACTTCAGAATCAAAAAATGTATATCCCATATGAATAAGTTTTATTATTTCAAGAAACTGGGGCATAAAATAGCATCTTTGATTAGAACCTGTGAAACTTGCCAGAAAATAAAAGAGAATAATACTCACGTGAAATACAAAATGTATCCTACTATTCCTAAGCCATTACACAACATCAGCGGCAGATTTTTATGGACCAGTTTCACAAGGACAGGGAGGAGTATCATATATTTTGGTTATCATAGAATGTTGGTCAAAATATGTTAAACTATTCCCCATTAAAAGAGCAATTACGCTGACAGTTACATACTGTTTACAACAATACTTTCTAGAAATAGGTAAACCAAAATGGTTTGATACAGATAACAGAACACAATTTGTGAGTAATGAACTTAGAGAATTCCTAGCATGGGAAGGTATTCAACAAGTGTAAATATCCAATTATAACCCATGATAAAATCCATGTGAGTGAGTAATGAAGGAAATTGGAAAATTATGTGATACTTGCTGCCATGAAAAACATACTTTGTGAGCAACAAAAATTAGGGACTTTGAACTTACCCTAAATGATTTACTACATTTATCAACTGGGTTGACACCTATAGAAGTTATAGTCAAACATTTTGTAGGAGAACCTCTAATTATGTGTTTTAATTGGTCTGAACAACCTAGCATGAATTATGAATTAAATCAGGAAATAGTTTCTAAAAATTTAATTGAAAAGGAGCTACAAAGAGTAAGTAAGCATAAAAAAAAGGCTGGGGATCCTCGGTACCAAGTTGATGACCTGGTTTCTGTAAAACAACATCTTCCCAGGTTGACTCTGAAAAAAGGGACATAACTTTTTCCAAAAATATGAGGGACCGTACCGGGTACAAATGGTGGTCCATGCTAAGATGTTATTTTTAGTAGATCCCACAACTAGATTAGAGAAGAGTAAATACAATGTAAGGATGTAAAATTGCATATACCCCAGGGACATTAAGAATCTGAGTTAACGAGCAGAGTAACGACTGTCGGAATCAAGTGGTTTTTGGTGTTTCTTCCAAAATAGTTTTCTTGCACCAAATTCCTTTAAAATCTTAAACTATTATGTCATCTATCCCCTAGAGACGTTAACATTCTGAGTTAACTGGTGGAGTAAAGTCCATCACACCCCAAGTTGTTTTTAGTGTTTTTTCCAAATAGTTTCCTCCACCGAATTCCTTGAAAATCTAGAACTACTCTGTAATATTATTGCTTAGGAAACTGGATATGACTATGAAATAGAGAACAACTTAAGAGAATCACAGAAAAAAAGTGATATCTAGACAAAATAAACTAAATAGAGTATTATCTCTGTGGAAAATATAATATCTGCATCTACATTGACATGGATACTCTGCAAATCACATTTAAGTGCCTGGCAGAGGGTTCACTGAACCACTTTCACGATTCTCTATTATTCCAATCTAGTATGATGCACGGAAAGAATGAACACCTATATCTTTCCATACGAGCTCTGATTTCCCTTATTTTATAATGGTGATCGTTCCACCCTATGTAGGTTGGTGTCAATAAAATATTTTCGTACTCAGAGGAGAAAGTTTGTGATTGTAATGTCATGAGAAGATTTCATCACAACGAAAAATGCCTTTTTTTTAATGATTTCCAGCCCAAATCCTGTATCATTTCTGTGACCTTCTCTCCCATATTTCGCAATAATACAAAACGTGCTGTCTTTCTTTGAACTTTTTCGATGTACTCTGTAAGTCCTACCTGGTAAGGATCCCTCACCGTGCAGCAGTATTCTAAGAGAGAATGGACAAGCATAGTGTAGGCAGTCTTCTTAGTAGGTCTGTTACATTTTCTAAGTGTCCTGCCAATAAAATGCACCCTTTGGTTACCCTTCCCCACAACATTTTCTATGTGTTCTTTCCAATTTAAGTTGTTCGTAATTGTAATACCTAGGTATTTAGTTGAATTTATGGCTTTCAGATTAGACTAATTTATCATGTAACTGAAGTTTAATGAGTTCCTTTTAGCACTCATGTGGATGACCTCACAGTTTTCATTATTTAGGGTCAACTGCCACTTTTAGCACTATTCAGATACTTTTTCTAAATCATTTTGCAGTTTGTTTTGATCTTCTGATGACTTTATTAGTCAATAAATGACAGTGTCATCTGCAAACAACCAAAGATGGCTGCTCAGATTGTCTCCCAAATCATTTGATAAGGAAAAGCAAAGGGCCTATAACACTACCTTGAGGAACGCCCGAAATCACTTCTGTTTTACTCGATGACTTTCTGTCAATTACTACAAACTGTGACCTCTCTGAAAGGAAATCATAAATCCAGTCACATAACTGAGATGATATTCCACAAGCATAAATTTTATTATGTGCCGCTTGTTTGGCATAGTGTCAAATAAGATGTGACTAGCTGAACAACTGTTATTCCGTAGTGTACCTGAAGTTTATGATTGGAAAAAAAAGGAAATAAAGAAAAGAAAAAGAGTCCTCACAAATCCTAAATATTAGTAAAGCTGACTAAAACCATGAGTAAATGCTCATGTATTAATAACAAAGAAAAAAGTAGAGAAACAGTAAGCAAAACATTGTTTAAGAGAGGACAGAGAATTGTTATGGAAAGGAAAGATATGTATATAAACATATGTAAGACATATATACTGTTAAGACATGAAATTTTATTATGAGTGATATTATTTGCATAATGATTATGTATAAAAGTATAAAATATCAGGTTTTCGATCTAAGAAGGGGAGGGTGAGGTGGGGGGTGTTTATGTAGTGATTTGAGAATTTCTGTGTAAATTCTAGAACCATTCAGCCTTCAATCATCTCGAACACACGATATTCTGGATATGAGTGTGGGATTGTAGAATCCTACCTACTGCACATCACATGTTTGTGTGTGCAGGTTTAAAATCAGTCCTGGGAAGAAAGTAGATGCAGTGGTCAGTCAGCACCAACAAATACCTGTCGGGCAATCCATAATCCATAGATGTTTTAGTGAGTGTGTAAGGAAGAACCATGGAGTTTATATGCAGCTCTGTGCTTATTGTGTCATTTACTATTGTTATTAAAACAAGAGCAGTTGAAAAAGTACTCTTCTAGACTCTTGATGAAACCTTGTTAGAGGGAAAACTCATTTTATGATTCATGTTAAGAAAGGTCTTTGTATCCAAGCCAACTTTCTTTTAACTGTAATTCAATTTGTTTCTAATGTCTGATTGTATAAGAGACTTGCAAGAAGTTACATATTCATGTAGAAAGTGAAATTTTTATTGTGTCTGGAGGTCAAATACTTCGTTAGTTGACAAAAATTAAAGTTTGTATGCCTACTTATTTCATAAGTTGAAAGAGTCTACAAAATTCCTGTACCTAGCATTATTCAACAGAGAAGAAGTCAAGAAGGTTCCAACAGCTGGCTATTCAGTATAGAAGAGTGGCTGAAAATTCAAAGTAAGTCATCTTGTAAAGAATTGGAAGGTGGTTTGAGGGAATAAGCCAATATAACCAAGATCTACACTCACACTTTACGTCATCAGAACATTAGAGGCTTTACTGTGAAGAAGCAGCATTTTTATTTTCAGTCTCATGAATTAGACTCTTCTGAACTGCTTTGATTAGAGCTGCATTGATCAGGTAAAATACACCTTGAGTCATCATTATTCTCATCAACAATAAGCTCAGATTAAACTATTTCTGATTTATCTTGCTTAATCTCAGGAATAATATCCAGCACCTGACACTTTTTAGGCACTGTTATATCCTCATTCTAAACAGTATTTTCTTTAAATAGCACAGCTACCACCTTTATAAATTTTTGTTGCTTGCACTGAAACAGCCAATATGCATTTCTCTGTTCTCAATATCTAGTCAGTATGCATTCAATGTTCTTCTCATCCCATTTATCCCTGTTTGCTTTAGTCAAATGAAAAAAAGCCTTGATGCCAAGCATTTTCATATTCTGAAGGTTTGATTTTCTTCTGGTAAATGCTTCTTCTGGTAAATGCTTCTTCTGGTGACATATCTTTTAAAGGCAGCTACACAGACCACTTCCCATCAGTATGTTTTTTGTAAAGCTGTATAAAATAATAAGCATCACCCTTTTTCTACTAATGTTCTGTTATGATCTTCTTCTTTTACTTGGCTGTGCTTTGGTGTGTAGGGCACTATTGTTTGACGAGTTATTCCTTAGTTCATCAAGAAGTTTGCTGGTTCTCATGTGACATATTCTACACATTATCTGTGTGCAAAAGACAAATTTTACAAACAGTTTGGTTTTCCAATAGGTTTTTAAAATTCCTAGTTATTTCTGGAGCCTGGTTTTTGTCATTTAGTTTACACAAAAATACCTTCCTTGAATAATAATTTAATACAATCAGGAAATTTCTGGCAGCTCCAATTGATCATATTTCCATCAGTCCACACAAATCAAAATATACTAATTCAGTTATAATGTTTGCTCTCTACTCAGAGTGATAGAAAGGTAACCTTGTCTGTTTACCTTTTGAGCCCATAACACAAGAAGACTCAATAGTTGCCGTATATTTAATTCCATTTGCTGTACCTTTCTGCAAAGCTTCCATACTACCAGGGCTTATGCAAAGGAGGTCAAGAGGAAAGGTACATTTGAGAAAATGAATACTTACTTTAACGATAGGAAACAATGACTTGTGCATCAATAACTTCTGCATCAGTTTCAAATCATCTTCCCCTGAGTGCATTCTTCAATAATCCAAACATATGTAAATCACTTGGAGCTAGGTCTGGACTGCACAATGGGTGTTCCAGTAATTCGAATTCCAATTCATTTTTTGTTTCAGCCATCCATTTGGCAGAATGCTGTTGAGCATTATCTTGCTGCTGGATGACACCTTTTTGCAGTTTTCAGCAATGTTTGGATCTGATTGCAAGTTTCAGTTTAGTTCACAATAGCTCTCACTGTTCAGTTTTGCCTCTTTGGGTGAAACAAATTACTACCACACATTCCGTGTCCCAGAATAGTGTTAGCATAATCTCACCAGCCGATGGCTGATGTTTAAATTTCTTAACTTCTAGTGATGGTGAGTGTTTCCAAACCAGGCTCGCAGTTTTACTTTCCAGTTCATGAATATGCAGCCACATTTCATTTACAGCAACAATTTGCTGTTAAAAACCATCTCCCCCACAATTATAATTGGCAAAATTTTTATGAGAGATATCCATCCTTTGTACATTATGATTTTTTATTTATTTATTTATTTATTTATTGTTCCGTGGGACCAAATTAAGGAGAAGTCTCCATGGTCATGGAACAAGTCAATACATGAAATTATAACATGATACTAGAAACAGATAAAATGAAATATAAAAAAAACATATTCAGGTGACAAGTCGTAAGTTTAAATAAAGAAAATCAGTAATGTAACACTGGAATTTGCTTAATTTTTTAGCTCTTCCAGGAGCTCCTCGATAGAATAGAAGGAGCAAACCACGAGGAAACTCTTCAGTTTAGACTTAAAAGAGTTTGGGCTACTGCTAAGATTTTCGAGTTCTTGTGGTAGCTTATTGAAAATGGATGCAGCAGAATACTGCACTCCTTTCTGCACAAGACTCAAGGAAGTGCATTCTACATGCAGATTTGATTTCTGCCTAGTATTAACTGAGTGAAAGCTGCTAACTCTTGGGAAGAGGCTAATATTGCTAACAACAAATGACATTAAAGAAAAAATATACTGTGAGGGCAATGTCAGAATTCCCAGATTTTTGAATAGGGGTCGACAAGAGGTTCTCGATCTTACACCACATATAGCTTGAACAGCCCGTTTTTGAGACAAAAATACCCTTTTTGAATCAGAAGAATTACCCCAAAAAATAATACCATACAACATAAGTGTATGAAAATATGCAAAGTAGACTACTTTTCGTGTTGAAGTGTCACTTATTTCAGATACTGTTCTAATGTTAAATAAAGCAGCATTTAGCTTCTGAACAAGATCCTGGACATGGGCTTTCCACAACAGCTTACTATCTATCCGAACGCCTAGGAATTTGAACTGTTCCATCTCGCTTATAATATGCCCATTCTGTCTGATCAAAATATCGATTCTTGTTGAATTGTGAGTTAGAAACTGTAAAAACTGAGTCTTACTGTGATTTAGTATCAAATTATTTTCCACAAGCCACGAATTTATTTCATGAACTACATTATTTGTTACTGTTTCAATATTACACACAAGATCCTTCACTATCAGCAAACAGAAATATTTTTGAATCACCTGTAATACCAGAAGGCATATCATTTATATAAACAAGAAACAGCAGTGGCCCCAGCACCGACCCTTGGGGAACGCCCCACTTAACAGTGCCCCATTGGGACTGAACATCACTACCACTCTCAATATTGCGGAGAATTACCCTCTGCTTTCTGTTCTCAAAGTAAGAGGCGAACCAATTGTAAGCTACTCCCCTTACTCCATAATGATCCAACTTCTTCAGTAATATTTTGTGGTCAATACAGTCAAAAGCCTTCGTTAAATCAAAGAAAACACCTAGCGTTCGCAACTTTTTATTTAATCCATCCAAAACCTCACAGAGAAAAGAGAATATAGCATTTTCAGTTGTTAAACCATTTCTAAAACCAAACTGAACATTTGACAGCAAATTATGTGAATTTAAATGCTCCAGTAACCTTGTATATACAACCTTCTCGATAACTTTAGCAAACACCGATGGCATAGAAATAGGTCTAAAATTATCAACATTATCAATGTCTCCCTTTTTATAAAGTGGCTTCACTACCGAGGACTTTAATCAGTCAGGAAACCGACCACTCCTAAAGGAAAAGTTACAGATATGGCTGAGAACTGGGCTAACATACATAGAACATTACTTCAGTATTCTGCTAGATACCCCGTCATATCCATGAGAGTTCTTGGTCTTTAGTGATTTAATTATTAACTCAATCTCCCTCTTGTCAGTATCATGGAGGAGCATTTCAGGTAACAGTCTCGGAACACTTTTTTCTAAGAGCGCTATATGATTCCCTGTTGGGACTGGGTTTCTATTTAGTTCACCTGCTATATTCAGAAAGTGATTATTAAATACTGTACATATATGCGACTTATCAGTGACACGGACATTCCCACTACGCACTGATTCTATATCCTCGACCTGTCTCTGCAGACCAGCAACTTCCTGTACGACTGACCATATGGTTTTAATTTTATCCTGAGACTTAGCTATTCTATCTGCATACCACATACTTTTTGCCTTCCTAATAACATTTTTAAGCACCTTACAATACTGTTTGTAATGGGCTGCTGCATTTAGATTTTGACTGTTTCTAACGTTTTGATATAATTGCCACTTTGTTCTACAAGATATTCTTATCCCTCTAGTCAGCCACCCAGGCTGCCCGTTTGTGCCAATACCCTGTTTTAAACGTTCTAACGGAAAGCAACTTTCAAAGAGCATGAGAAAAGTCTTGAGAAAAGCGTTATATTTATCGTCTACTGTATCAGCGCTATAAACATCTTGCCGCTCTTGTTCCTTTATAAGGTTTACAAAGGTCTCTAAAGCAACTGGATCAGCTTTCCTGAACAACTGATGACTATATTTAACACGTGTTGCAGCATAAAAATCTTTTAAAGTTAAAATTTGTGCATCATGATCTGAAAGGCCATTCAGCTTTTTGCTAACAGAATGCCCTTCCAGTAATGAGGAATGAACAAAAATGTTGTCTATGGTTGTTCTACTGTTCCCTTGCACTCTCGTTGGAAATAATACGGTTTGCATAAGATTTTTTCCGAGGACATGCAGCTCTACTGTATGATTAAATGATGATGGCATCCTCTTGGGTAAAATATTCCAGAGGTAAAATAGTCCCCCATTCGGATCTCCGGGCGGGGACTACTCAGGAGTACGTCGTTATCAGGAGAAAGAAAACTGGCGTTCTACGGATCGGAGCGTGGAATGTCAGATCCCTTAATCGGGCAGGTAGGTTAGAAAATTTAAAAAGAGAAATGGATAGGTTAAAGTTAGATATAGTGGGAATTAGTGAAGTTCGGTGGCAGGAGGAACAAGACTTTTGGTCAGGTGATTACAGGGTTATAAATACAAAATCAAATAGGGGTAATGCAGGAGTAGGTTTAATAATGAATAAAAAAATAGGAGTGCCGGTTAGCTACTACAAACAGCATAGTGAACGCATTATTGTGGCCAAGATAGACACAAAGCCCATGCCTACTACAGTAGTACAAGTTTATATGCCAACTACCTCTGCAGATGATGAAGAAATAGATGAAATGTATGACGAGATAAAAGAAATTATTCAGGTAGTGAAGGGAGACGAAAATTTAATAGTCATGGGTGACTGGAATTCGTCAGTAGGAAAAGGGAGAGAAGGAAACATAGTAGGTGAATATGGATTGGGGGGAAGGAATGAAAGAGGAAGCCGCCTTGTAGAATTTTGCACAGAGCATAACTTAAACATAGCCAACACTTGGTTCAAGAATCATAAAAGAAGGTTGTATACCTGGAAGAATCCTGGAGATACTAAAAGGTATCAGATAGATTATATAATGGTAAGACAGAGATTTAGGAACCAGGTCTTAAATTGTAAGACATTTCCTGGGGCAGATGTGGATTCTGACCACAATCTATTGGTTATGAACTGCAGATTGAAACTGAAGCAACTGCAAAAAGGTGGGAATTTAAGGAGATGGGACCTGGATAAACTGAAAGAACCGGAGGTTGTACAGAGTTTCAGGGAGAGCATAAGGGAACAATTGACAGGAATGGGGGAAAGAAATACAGTAGAAGAAGAATGGGTAGCTCTGAGGGATGAAGTAGTGAAGGCAGAGGAGGATCAAGTAGGTAAAAAGACAAGGGCTAATAGAAATCCTTGGGTAACAGAAGAAATATTGAATTTAATTGATGAAAGGAGAAAATATAAAAATGCAATAAATGAAGCAGGCAAAAAGGAATACAAACGTCTCAAAAATGATATCGACAGGAAGTGCAAAATGGCTAAGCAGGGATGGCTAGAGGACAAATGTAAGGATGTAGAGGCTTGTCTCACTAGGGGTAAGATAGATACTGCCTACAGGAAAATTAAAGAGACCTTTGGAGAGAAGAGAACCAATTGTATGAATATCAAGAGCTCAGATGGCAACCCAGTTCTAAGCAAAGAAGGGAAGGCAGAAAGGTGGAAGGAGTATATGGAGGGTTTACACAAGGGCGATGTACTTGAGGACAATATTATGGAAATGGAAGAGGATGTAGATGAAGACGAAATGGGAGATAAGATACTGTGTGAATAGTTTGACAGAGCACTGAAAGACCTGAGTCGAAACAAGGCCCCGGGAGTAGACAACATTCCATTTGAACTACTGATGGCCTCAGGAGAGCCAGTCCTGAAAAAACTCTACCATCTGGTGAGCACGATGTATGAGACAGGCGAAATACCCTCAGACTTCAAGAAGAATATAATAATTCCAATCCCAAAGAAAGCAGGTGTTGACAGATGTGAAAATTACCGAACTATCAGTTTAATAAGTCACAGCTGCAAAATACTAACGCGAATTCTTTACAGACGAATGGAAAAACTGGTAGAAGCCGACCTCGGGGAAGATCAGTTTGGATTCCGTAGAAATGTTGGAACACGTGAGGCAATACTGACCTTACGACTTATCTTAGAAGAAAGATTAAGAAAAGGCAAACCTACGTTTCTAGCATTTATAGACTTAGAGAAAGCTTTTGACAATGTTAACTGGAATACTCTCTTTCAAATTCTGAAGGTGGCAGGGGTAAAATACAGGGAGCGAAAGGCTATTTACAGTTTGTACAGAAACCAGATGGCAGTTATAAGAGTCGAGGGGCATGAAAGGGAAGCAGTGGTTGGGAAAGGAGTAAGACAGGGTTGTAGCCTGTCCCCGATGTTATTCAATCTGTATATTGAGCAAGCAGTAAAGGAAACAAAAGAAAAATTCGGAGTAGGTATTAAAATTCATGGAGAAGAAGTAAAAACTTTGAGGTTCGCCGATGACATTGTAATTCTGTCAGAGACAGCAAAGGACTTGGAAGAGCAGTTGAACGGAATGGACAGTGTCTTGAAAGGAGGATATAAGATGAACATCAACAAAAGCAAAACGAGGATAATGGAATGTAGTCAAATTAAGTCGGGTGATGCTGAAGGAATTAGATTAGGAAATGAGACACTTAAAGTAGTAAAGGAGCTTTGCTATTTAGGGAGTAAAATAACCGATGATGGTCGAAGTAGAGAGGATATAAAATGTAGACTGGCAATGGCAAGGAAAGCGTTTCTCAAGAAGAGGAATTTGTTAACATCGAGTATAAATTTAAGTGTCAGGAAGTCGTTTCTGAAAGTATTTGTATGGAGTGTAGCCATGTATGGAAGTGAAACATGGACGATAACTAGTTTGGACAAGAAGAGAATAGAAGCTTTCGAAATGTGGTGCTACAGAAGAATGCTGAAGATAAGGTGGGTAGATCACGTAACTAATGAGGAGGTATTGAATAGGATTGGGGAGAAGAGAAGTTTGTGGCACAACTTGACTAGAAGAAGGGATCGGTTGGTAGGACATGTTATGAGGCATCAAGGGATCACAAATTTAGCACTGGAAGGCTGTGTGGAGGGTAAAAATCGTAGAGGGAGACCAAGAGATGAATACACTAAGCAGATTCAGAAGGATGTAGGTTGCAGTAGATACTGGGAGATGAAGAAGCTTGCACAGGATAAAGTAGCATGGAGAGCTGCATCAAACCAGTCTCAGGACTGAAGACCACAACAACAACAACAAGATTATATGAATTAAATATGTCTACCAGCATCCTCTTCCTTGCACAATCACTTATATAATTAATATTGAAGTCAATTAATATTGAAGTGACATGCTGACAATTCTTTTAGAACCCACCTTGTACACACTTTCCAAAAATTTATCCTGTCAAATAAGATGGAATATGCTGAAGCATGACTGATATGTAAAGTATCAGTGAATTTGCCCACTATGATCCATCTATTTTTCACCACTGTACCTTCAGTGACTTACAAATTGTCCTCACTTGTTGACATCGATGGCCTACCTGATCTTTCCTTGGCAAATAAAAAAGTTCTTTCCTGTTTGAAGCACTCTATCCATTCTTAGATCTTGCTTCATGATAAACAGCTGTCACTATACTGTGCTTGCATTCGATGAATAATTTCTGCAGGTTTAAGACCTTCTGCAGACAAAAAGTGATTCAGTGCCCTCATTTCCTCCTTGATGCAGGTCAACAATGGAGCTGCCATGTTTCATGGTCTGCTACAATACAAAGACTAATGCACAAATAAAAGTGACACATTGTATAGAATTATTGCAGATAACAATACTTTATCCCATTACAAAATCCTACGGTTGCAAAAGTCCCTGACTCTCCCTCATAAGTCCTTATCTCTTATGTCACAAATTTGCTTCATTTAACAGTGATATGAACTTAGCTTTAGATAACCAATTATTAGGTTGGTTCAATTTGTGCAAGTCATCTTAGAATGTTTCTTTTACTTATTGTGAATGCAAAAGCCTTGTTTGTCAAAGGTGATGGAATGTTCATTTCCACTATCTTACTTACAGAAAGTAAATTTGTACTGAACTGTGGCATGGAAAGGACAACGGTTACTCTGAACCCTTTAAGACCCGGAGGCTAAATTTTTACCCACCACATTTATCTCTGAATGGACAAATTATTTTTTTTAATTCAGAGAGACTGTTTTTGGGAAATTTAATTCTAAGTTACTCAGGGTACCATAAACTGTAATTTTCTAGTGAATATTATTCCTAGTTATCTCATTATTTGGTGGTGTAATATTTGGCCACTGGTACCTTAAAGCAACATATAGTAAGTGGCCAAATATATGGACATCTTCTTCTGAACTTTTCGTTACTCATTTTAGTTTATTTATTCAGTATAAAGAAGAATACATTGCTTAATTGCTGAATGAAATTTAATGTAAACTTTAAACCATACATTTAGTATTTGAAAACAATGTCTATTGACACCACACTGAATCTATCACAACACATGAAAAATGCCAAAGAAAACTAACCATGAAATGGTACAAAACAATCAATACCACTTCACAGATTTTGCAGGTAATGTTAGACCATTTGACAGCTTTCTCTGTGCTGCACTAAGCACACCTTCTGCAACTACATCTGACTGGTAAATGATCTCTAACATTAGTAAATTGTGGCAATGATCTTATAGCTCTGCCACTCTTCTTTTTTATCTTGTAAATTGAACATGTTACTACAACATTTGGTCTTCTCCCTTTCTGAACTCTACTGCAATAACTTCCAATCAGCTCATCTGCAAGCGACCTACGGAACCTCAAATGTGTCATTGGCTTTTCTCTACATGTTGACAGTTGCATAGTTGTCTTGTATATAATGTATGCATTCACAATAGCAGAATCTATGACAAAGTAGAATGGTTTCATCCACCTTTTCCTAGACTTCCAGGATATAGAGTAGCAAGACATAAGTAGGTCTAACAGGTTGACACCCCCCATGTATTTGTTGTATTCATGTATACACAAAATGCATGGAATTTCTTCTTTCTCCACTGACTTTTTCCTCCTTCTGACAACTGTACATGCCCTTAGATTGTGCATATTTGACCCAATTACAACACATTTTTTGCCTCTATCCTTCCATTTACAGACTGTTACCTCTCCTGCTGCAGCAAAATCAATCTCTCCCATTTGTAAATCAGTGTCTTTGCACAAAATATGTTTTGGATAAAATTTTCTATTTGTCTGCATAGTTCCACATGCAAACAGGCATGTGAAAGTAGATTTTGGAACAATGGTATAGCTGAAAAAAATCTGTCAAAGAAGACACTGTAACCATTTGACTGGAACTCACTTGTCAACCTTACCACTACTCGTTCACCTAAGGTAAATTTATTAATTCCTGCACTTTACCCTTCATATACCTCAAATGCTAATAAAACCCCTGTAACTGCACAAGACAGTGCCCATACTTTGAACCCATGTGTGACAGTCTTCAGGGGAATATATTGCTTCAAAGAGGACCTACCTTTGAAACCTCCCATGTACTCGTCTACAAACAAGTATCGACTAGGATTGAAAAACTTTTGTAAACCTTATTCAGATGGTTTACCAATGACCTTACCTTGTACAACTTGTCAAAGTCTCGGTTACCTCTTTCTGGCATATTTTCATTATAATTGATGTGAAGGTTTCTCCTAATTTTGAGAAATCTCTTCAGTGACATTACCTTAGAAATTCTCGGCACACCAAAATCAGCATCAACTGACCAGTAGAACCTAAAACTTGGTAAAACATGCTTTCCCATCACTACCAATACCCCAAGTAAGGCCTTCATTTCAGCAACAGAAACATACAAATCAACATCTCTATGATGAGTATACAAATTTGACACTTTCACAATTGCTTCCAACATTGGTCCCATACATGCTAGAAAAATCAACTGGGACATTTGGACCATGTGGCTGAGAGAAATGAAATGAGGAAAATGTTTGAGGAACTGCTGCAGTTTTTGAGAAACAAAAAGTAATATTGTTTTCATCACCAGAACCATCGTTAATAGTATCAGGAATATCTTCCTGAGTTTTAATTGCACTGTCTTGAGAAAGGTCAGGTGCTAATTCTCCTTCACAGTCACTATTGGAATTCACTACTTCCATGTTATGCAGTACTGTGGAGAGAGTTGGCTCACACTGATCATCACTGTCATCTGGCAGTTTTGTGCTGACATTGCCTACAGTGACATTGGTGACATTGTCTCCATCACTATCACCTTCTAAATCTGAGTCGAAAGCTTGATCATCACTGATCCCTTCAAGAAAGTAATTTCTGGCTTCATCACTGAGATTCTCCAGTTCAACTGCTATATAATAATTTCTGTACATTCTGTGAGAAAAATGAATGAGAACTGAGCTTTTGAATAGCATAATTGCATTGCACATAACACAAAATGTACATAAGAATCCATAATTTGATACAAATACACAGAAAGTCACAACATGACAAAGTGGTTGTAAAGCCATACTCCTTTAGTTCAAGTGAGTGATCTATTCGTGTCCATAACTTGTTAGTGCAGAATGTAAGAAACACCTATACACAGTAATGAATGGACATGATGATCCTATACTATAAGCAGCCGAAAATTTACTTCACAAACTGAAGTTGTTACTGTTATTTGCTCTGCGAAGTACACAGATATTTTCATAAATGTTAACACTTGACAGCACATAAAACAATTTTTTAGTATTCTATCAATGTAACACTGGAAATGATGTTATAACTTACGTGAGAACTACATCTGTATATATACAATAGCATATAATTCATAAATAGAGAGTCTGCTCCATGTTTCTAAAGGTTTTCTGTGTAACATCAATGATAGGCGGCACCTCAAGTGGCGGGAGTGAACAGTGGACAAATAGTTATCCACATCTCTGATAGGTGGCAGCATTAGCTAGAGACAACTGTCTTCAACCAAAGTGGCTACATACTCAATCACAGAACATTTGGGTGCAGTATTGTAGATGATAAGGTTCAAATCTAACGGGTATTTGCAGATATATTTGACCGTAGTGGAAGTGTCCAAATACTTAGCCACCATTCATCAACTGCAGAATGACATCGAGTATTGATAGCATTAAAGGGTTAATTTTTGACTTTTTTCTACCAACCCATGGATGAATTTCTGAATAACCAATTCCTTTACTGGGTAAATTCTCATTATATGCCACTAACACCTGTATAGTTAATATCAGTCTACATTAATTCATTTCACACTGGAGATTAGACATGTGCTGAAGTACAAGAGCCAATATGCCAGTTAATATTTATGACTTGTCCTGCTGTAGCAAAGCTGTATTGTAAACTGACATCCCTTCCAATGACTCAATGGATTGCTAATTACTGTGGTTTTGCTGCAACACTTCCTTGCAATATGCCTGTAGTTATTATTAGTGAAGCATCTCTGTCCCTTGGAGAAGTTGTGCATAAAATTTCTTTTTTCTTTCTTGTTCACTTCAAGAGCTGTATCACTGTTTATAGATTATAATAGTGAAAGCAATTAACTTGAATAATTTCTTGAAATAATTTTTTTTCAGAAGTTCATGTACATGGAAATAATTTTAAGGAAACTGTTGATAAAATTTCAGTTTCTATTATTGAGTTATATAGAACCAGTCACAGATACAACACAATCACTTCTACTATTATCATAAACATCCTATGGTCCAATACTTTGTAGTGATACATACCACACCAGGAGTGGTGCATATGCTTATGTCTACTTAATAACAAATGGTACTTGCAACTAAAAGTTATAAAATAACATTCATATTTAAAGACACAGACATTGCGTAAGAGTTTTATTTTCGTTTTGCATATGATGAGCTATATCGAGGGATGATGCATGTCTTTAGCTTTGGATGAGGATGCAGAAACTGTTTGAATGTGCAAATAAGTATTCCACTGATCATCAGCATGCCCTGAAGAAGTGCAGACTTTCAAAGCATAGTTATATTAACAATGAATACATGTTGTCAGAGATTAAAAAGGTCCTGCTGGTGACTGTTGCTAACAGCTGGTTTTGTTGAACACTAATTGATACAACTTTTATTAAATGAAAACAAATTAAAATCATTATGTCTCTAAGGGAAATGTAATCATGTAGTGAGTTAATCTACCTGTTGACATCTTCCAGTCAAGTCATGCATATTGTCATATGTACTATGATGGAAACAAATGTGTTCTGAGTTGAAACTTAGTTTTACTGCATACCTACTTAGGGAGTGGAAAATATAATTTATATCCAAAAGGAGATTTAATGATAGTTCATATTCTCTGCATACATATAATTCCAAACAACTTGCAGAAGAATTTTGCAGTATGGTTCAATTTACTGAGAAAGCTATTGTGGTCTGAGATAAATGAGTATGGCACACATTTCAACAATTCTTTGACTGATTACTGTAGAAATTAGTAAATTTTACAAGAAAAAATGAACATATTTTTTCCAATCCAGTCTCTTTCTGATAAAATGTAGCTGCAAGTTCAACAAGGATGTGGCTGATGTGGTCGTAACTAAAGTCTGAGCACCCAAATTCATACAATGGGGAATATCACAAGTTAGAAAAAGTGGCTCTATTTGGATGTATTGAACATGCAGAGGACATAATTGCATAGGCCTCCGTGGTCAGAGTCAGTCGACATAAAAGTTTTCTGGGTATGGTACTGCTGCTGGAGAAAAACCATTGTTTCGGCCATGGTTGCAGTGGCCTTCTTCTGGGTCTAATGGTGCGTTCTAGCTATGCAGTGTCCATTATATTTTGTTGTTACTGTTCATTGTGTATGCCATTACATCATAATTTTAAAAAGGTAGTTATTTTCATTGGTCACTTAAGGAAGGAGGAGAGGGAACTTTATTTTAATAGGTTATCGTGGTGGAGGGAGAATGTGACCTCTGTTGTCTATTGGCTCTTGTGTTGTGTACCATGATTGGTGGTCACTGTCAAATGAGAAGTTGGCTGCTGTTTACCAACTGCTGGACATCGGCTGCGCAACGGCAGTTACTCGCCGGTAGTGCTCGTGCCTCGTGTTGACAGTGCGGTCTCTTCGGGCTCTGATTGCTGGCAGCCAAGATGGGGCAAGCCTGAGTTCATCCTCCCTGTTATCCTCCCTGTTCGTGTTTTAGGGTGTTTAAGTATTTCGATGGCCTCTCTGATTTTGTGTTTCGTCACAATTAGCTGCTTGGCCAACACACAGGCTTCACTGAATTTTATTCCTTTTCTGCAGTAGACCCAGAAGAAGGCTGCTGCAACCGTAGCCGATATGTAGGTTTTTCTCCAGCTGCAGTATTTTTTTTTTTTTTTACATTATGACGCTTTACCAAATCCAGAAAACTGTTATGTCGAACGGAGAGGTCAGTTTACAAAAGGTCTCTAGTTTTCTATACAGAAGAGTCACCCTATTACAGACAGCAGCAGGGACAATGAGCAAAATGGGAACAAAACTGTACTAGATTTTCCAAGAGGTATGGGGGAGCCACTGGAACATGGAAAAAATAGAAATGATTCACAATGTTTTCATCATACTAATGAGGATAAACCATGAAACTTCCTGGCAGATTAAAACTGTGTGCGCGACCAAGACTCGAACTTGGGACCTTTGCTTTCGCAGGCAAGTGCTCTACCATCTGAGCTACCGAAGCATGACTCACGCCCGGTCCTCACAGCTTTACGTCTGCCAGTATCTTGTCTCCTACCTTCCAAACTTTACAGAAGCTCTCCTGCGAACCTTGCAGAACTAGCTCTCCTGAAAGAAAGGATACTGCGGAGACATGGCTTAGCCACACCCTAGGGGATGTTTCCAGAATGAGTCATGAGTCGTGCTTCGGTAGCTCAGATGGTACAGCACTTGCCCGCAAAAGGCAAAGGTCCCGAGTTCGAGTCTCGGTCGGGCACACAGTTTTAATCTGCCAGGAAGTTTCATATCAGCGCACACTCCACTTTAGAGTGAAAATCTCATTCTGGAAACATCTCCCAGGCTGTGGCTAAGCCATGTCTCCGCAGTATCCTTTCTTTCAGGAGTGCTAGTTCTGCAGGTTTCGCAGGAGAGCTTCTGTAAAGTTTGGAAGGTAGGAGATGAGATACTGGCAGAAGTAAAGCTGTGAGGACCGGGTGTGAGTCATGCTTCGGTAGCTCAGATGGTAGAGCACTTGCCCACGAAAGGCAAGGGTCGTGAGTTCGAGTCTCAGTCGGGCACACAGTTTTAATCTGCTAGAAAGTTTCATATCAGTGCACACTCCGTTGCAGAGTGAACATCTCAGTCAGGATAAACCACTTTCACCAAGTGAATGGTTGGAAGAGATTATCTTAGTATGGCATAATCACATGGCAAGTTGTTTCCCAAGTTTTAAACCAGAAGGAAAGCTACTGTATTTACTCGAATCTAAGCCACACATTTTTTCTGAGTTTTGCTATGCAAAAAACCACCAGCAGCTTAGAATCGAGTGCAAAGTAAGCAGAAGTTCTGGAAAATGTTGGTAGGTGCTGCCACAACTGACTTCTGCAATCGAATATATGTAGCACTACACAGGCTTGCTTTGCAGGCACAAAGATAAATACTGGCGCCAAAAGATCTGCATCAGTAAATAAATTAAAAGAAAAGATAGAAGAATGTATACATTTTGCCATGTATTCTTTCATGTTTGCTGCTATCTCATTTAAATTCTGTCTGCCTAGTAAACTACGAAACTAGAGTGAGACGACAGCAAATGCAGAAGAATATACATATCACTTCATCCAGAATGAGATTTTCACTCTGCAGCGGAGTGTGCGCTCATATGAAACATTCCTGGCAGATTAAAACTGTGTGCCCGACCGAGACTCGAACTCGGGACCTTTGCCTTTCACGGGCAAGTGCTCTACCATCTGAGCTACTGAAGCACGACTCACGCCCGGTACTCACAGCTTCATGTTTATATTTGTATTATTCTTATGCTGAAAAGTGATGCAGTCAGAAATGAAGCATGGCAACTGACTAGATTTTTAAATCTAAGACGACTCTAATTTCCTAGCAGAATGAAATGTACTAAAGAGGCATCTGCAAAGATTTTCAAACGGAGAAAAATTTTTGATAAACTCTCGTTCAGAACATCTTCTATCATACGCAGCCTATTATTTGGTTCTTGTTGATCATTATCAAAGAAAGCAGCAGTGTCAGTAACAACAAATAGCAGTCTCTTGCTATTGTTTCACTAATGAGACAATTCCTTTCTTTTTTTATTGTAAGCTGCGGTAGTGCACACAAAAGCAAGCCATGCCGCGAGTGGTGAGAGGTCATAAACACTCACTATCAGAATGCGACAAACAATATATGACACAGTACAATAATGCATTTTCAGCTTAGAGTGATGTAAACACCTACAACAAAGAGAACGGCACTTATCAGATCAAAGCAAAATAAGCAATCAATTGAAACCAGACGAAGCACATGAAAAAGGAAGGGAACCCATATAAATGCAGCTTGACACATAGCAATGGCTACCTGGTAAAGCTGAACTGCTAAGCTTATGTCTCAAACCGAACTACCATAGCTATATATTCATCGATTTGACCTAAATTGTGTCTCATGTTACAATGGACCAACTTTGTTTCCATTTGGAGGTGCGGTCTGAAACTTGCCTCTCCCCTTGAATTTCTAGTCTCAAATTTCAGGTGTGGCTTAGATTCAGGAATTTTTTTTCCCTTGATTTTGAGTCTCATTTTTCAGGTGCAGCTTGGATTCGAGTGTGGCTTAGATTCGAGTGCGGCTTAGATTAGAGTAAATATGGTACTCTCAAGTTACATTTTTGAGAATCTTCTACATGAGAAGATGAAAAGAAGGTCCATCTTGTATAGGTTCGTTAAATAGCATGCAAATATATAAATAAATAGTTGTAATGACTCCTACACATGACATACCTGTGTGGCAAAGATATCATAGGGATGTATGATCATGTCAGACTAACCTGACAGAAAATTGAAAGCTATACTATCAATTTTTTTACATACCCCAATTGAAATGGTGTGATAAAGATGTAAGTATTTGCACTCTCCCAATATTGTGTTAATTTATAATATGTGGAAGTTGCAAGTTTTCATTATATTATTGAGCTACATACTAATTTCCACATCCTGATGTGAGGACTTGCATTTTTAAATGATCCTTTTTGGAGATGAAGTCAACATGAACAGAGAATAGCCGAAACAGCCACACTGGCATTGTTGTACATTGTTGGGCAGATGATGTAAATATCAAGCCATACACCAAGACTAAAAGGAATTAATTTTCAATCAATGTTCCAGAACTGCCACAATGTTTCTTAATGTGTATGAATCCATACCTGCATACCTGGGGTTACAATTTCTGGTGCAGCTAAATGTGCATTAGCATAACTACGTCAACTTTGAACAATTCACATTCTCTCTCCCTAACCACAATATCTGGTGACCATGACAGGACGTAGCCATTAGGATAGAGTTAGCACATTCGAAATAATTTAAAATAATTATATAATTTTGTAAATTTTATATATTTCCTAATTGTTGTCTTTCTCTGTTTCATGAACAGGATATTATATTTTCATGATGAGGATGGAAACTACATGATTTGCAAAAGGTCAAACATCATCAAGGAGCATTAATTCTGAAAAGAGCAAAAAAAGCCAAGGAAAAGGTCAGAAAATTCACACTCCATTGCATGTATGGCTCCACTTAGTAGCATCTCTGCCAATAGTGGCTGTAGTACCTTTCATAATACAATTCCCAAATTGAAGCATTCTCATAAAATATGTAGACATTTGGACAGAAAATTAATTATAAGAAGAAAAATATGTGCATACAATTGAGTTATGCTGACAATGTATTTTGATACATGTCAGCATGGCACAACTAAATAAGTTTCGTAGTAGTGTCATCATTACTACAAACAGAATGTTTCATTTTTGAAAGTATTCATTTATTTTGTCATTTTGCAAAATTATAAAAAAATGAGTACACAAGATAGACACATAGTTGCCAGTCCATTGCCACGTAGACAGGCACAAGATGTTGGTGACATGGGTGTGACAACAAATTAAATCAAAACTGAAAATATCAGTCACAGTGATGACAACCAATTACATTTTTTAAATAACATGGACACAGATGATAGTAACATTATCATTCAAGATAATATGATGATGACAGTAGGTGCAGCAGGGTAACAGTTTTCTGTAGGGAGTATTTTTTCCCTGGTGAAAATGTAATGTGCAACAGCACAGATTTATTAAATCATTATTTGCCTGCCACACTTATGCCTAATGCAAACGTAATTAGACTGGGTGCACTGTGCACACCAGAAATGCCAATCACAATGAGAATGTTACAAGAATTATTTAAACAAAGCTTCAATGATATCCAGAATGAGTTTAAGGAACAAACACATAAACAGAACATTGACAAAAATTTAATGATATTTCAAAACAATGAAATGAAAAATTTACTGATTTTACAAAACAACAGACAGATACACGAAAGAAATTACTTCAACATTAAAAGAAATCTCTTGATGCTTTCAAAACTGACACAACACAACAGTTCAATGACTTGACAAAACATTTGCATGCTGATCTTTCAAATGAATTATTGGATAAACTTGTTAGCATGGGGAAACACATAAAGTCACAATCACTCACTGATTTGTCACAAGATATAAGTATTTTAAGCTGAAAAGTGACACCAGCAGCTGAGACACAAGTATCTGAGGCACAGACAAAAATTCAGTAGGAACAATCACAACTGTGCCAGTATGTAAATACACTTGCAGGTACCACTGACTTGTTGCAAACAGTGTACAAAGGTCTACCTGAACAAGTACAAGGCCTGTCATTGCAACTAGTTTAAATAATCAGTTCATGATAAAGCAGCAAGAAGGGATAAATAAAGAAATAAAGAAATAAAGGCTAGAGCTGAGGCTTGAATGCTGGACCAAGGCAGTACTCTGGCTCAGACGGTAGTCCAGGAACGCAAGGGGTATGTAGATGCAATCAAGGAAGTGATGAAGGTGTAAAAGACAGAACTAAGAGCTGAAATAGATCAGAAGTTGAAAGCAGTGGAGGAAAAACCATGGATTAATACCATTAGCAACACTAAAAAGTAAAGAGAACATTCAGTCTCCAGCTATCAGGTGTGAACAGACAGGATAGATAATCGAAAAATGTATCTGCACTTGGACCCTAACATGTCAGGTGACATAGATTACAACTATAACATGCAGCAGGAGCTGCCAATTTCTGTCCCTGTTGTACAGATGTATTCAGAATACAATCCAATACATCAAAACAATGCCATGCCGGGAACAGACAGTGCTGCATGCCTTTCTACTTTACTCACTGATGAAAGCTTATTACAGTAAGGTGGTTTCCAAATTTTTCTTCAAAACGTAAGTGAACAAATCCAGTGATTTTCATAAGAGCATTCTGGAATGTTTTGCCAAGGAAATTGATTGGAGCGCAGAAGATACACAAGTTCTAATCCATCACAGTACTAGAGAGATTGAGGCATGAAGCGATTAACCCAGCACCATGCAGCAGTAAACACAGAGATCTCAGAAGATACCTCAGGAAGTACCTAAATAAATCCCATTACTGGAAAAACCTAATATTACATCTCGATGTCCTAAAAAATTTGTAAATCCTACTGCCAGCTAACATACATGAGAAATTAATCACCACTCCTGAGAATGATATAGAGAATTTCGTCTCAGTTCCCAATTTCATTGATCTTATCTGTGAAGAGAGACCTGTGCAACGACGAAGTGACAGCACACAGACAGACCCCGTATGAACTAATGAACAACATGGCAGGAATGTCAATAACCATTAACATGGTTGGCAGCTCTATCCCCTTTGTAGAAATACCAGCAGAATCCAGTCTGGTAATGGAAAGGAACCAAAATTCAAGTGAGGATGTAAAAATAACCAAGGACAGAGCTTCAAACGGTCAGGATTTAATGGTCAGAGATGTTACAGTCAGTAAGCGCACAATGAGTTACCGACATGAGGCAATGACCCAAACAGCAACTGGCAACTGGGTGACAAAATAATCTGCCACTGTCTGACTATAACCAGTACAATCAAAGTTACATTTCGAACATCCATCAGGAACAACAAAATTTTGAATCAAAGGCCGTGCAAGATACTAACTGGCGAAACCAGACACATAATGTGCACATAGTTGATGTTTACCCTGATGAGGTGGTCAGTGCCCAGGGTCATTCAGACAACTTGAACCAGTCTTGGTAGGCCCCTGTTTGGTGACCAGTAATAGGGGTTGGTTCAGGGAACTAGTGAAAAGCTGTTTTCATAGATATGACAACCGTGGTGATGTCAAACATGACCACTGTCAGGCAGTTATTACCAACTGCATATGTGGAAGTGAAGAAACAGTACAGGCAGTACCCAATGCACAGATATTTAGTTTAAGTATACCCATAGTACTGGACACTAGAGCTACCACAAATATAATTTCACAGGGTCTGTTTGATCAATTATGAACAGGACACATATCCATGATTCCAGCTCAAAATTTTAAAATCCAAACAGCTGCAGGGTGTGCATCTAAAGGCATAAAATTTCAGGCATGGATTCCTTTTAAAATTGATGTCTTCCTTTTACAATGCATTTTTCTTGTGGTTAAAATGTTAATAGTAAACTGCCGTATTGGCATGGGCATCTTTAGGAAGTACCAACCACAACTTGACATTGCTAAGTGTAAGTGTCAGTTCACTGTGAATGACCAACAGTATTCAGTAGACCTGGTCAAATCAAACGCCAGAGAAAGCAAACCACAGGGATGACTTTTGAATACAATTCCACCATCATATTTGTAAACACACAGAGAATTGAGGAATCATAGGAAGAGGATTGGCCCCATGATCATGCATGCTAAGGTGAGCGAGTCAATGTGTCTTATGGAAGAACAAAATGAAGAACTGCAAGAGCTTTTAATATTTTATGCTCATGTTTTTGAACAACACCCTGGCAAATATCAAAGGATACAAATATAAAACTGAATGTACCCATATGAAACTCTCTGCTTTTTGTCTTATCCCATTCCATGTACCGAGGAGGCTGTGAGGAAAGACAGCAATAGAATTCTAAACTGGGAAATAATACAACCATCCTTACCTCGATACTCTAGCCAAATTTTGGCCATCAGAAAATCAGTTGGTAGTGCCCCCTTCATGCTCAATGCATGACAAATAAATACAATTTTGTGCCTGTCAGGGTGTGGCCTGATAACTTAGAAGAACAACTTCAAAATTCCATAACTCTATGAACCTCACTATAGTAGCTCTGTGACCCTCATATTGGCAATTTGCACTACATGAAGACACTGCCTTTGCATGTGGGGGTAGAAGCTAGGGGTTCTGTGTTCTCCCTTTTGGTTTAAACATCAGTGCAGGTGTATTTATTTTTGCTTTATATCAAGTCTTAGAATGTGAATTGTTAAGTGGAGTCACTTTGTGTGTTGATAATTTACTAATTGCTACCCCCATATGGTCAGAACACTTAAGGCTCTTGGCTCAAGTCTCATATAGGTTTTCAGAATATGGACTCACAGCCAAGCTAATGAAATTACATTTTGGTAAGGAAAGGGTTAAATTCCTTGGACATGTAACATCACCTCAAGGCAAACTTCCAGACAAAAGGAGCTTCACACTATCAGACACTGCCCTCAAAATAAGAAACAGTTGGAGGGATATCTCAGATTAATATCTTTCTTCAGAAAATTTTTACCTCAGCAGCTTTTGAATACTGATGCTCCATTGAATCTTCTACAGAAGAACCACCCCTGGTTATGGACCAAGCAACGCCAAACTGATTTTGACAATATTCAAAAAGCTCTTTTGAATGCCAACATCTTACACCATCCCAACATGACCCAGGTTTTTGTCTGTGTACAGATGCAGCCTCCCAAGGGCTGGGCACTTATTTATTCAAAATTAGTGATACAAATGGGGAGCTTATCCCCAAGGTAATTAGGTTTGCTAGTAGGACCCTACCTGAACCTGAACAAGCATGTTCCAAAACTGAATTGGAACCTCTTGCATTAATATGGACTTTCAAAAATTTGAACAATACCTGTGAGGAAAGCATACTAAGGTGTTCAAATGGTTCAAATGGCTCTGAGCACTATGGGACTTAACATCGGAGGTCATCAGTCCCCTAGAACTTAGAGCTACTTAAACCAAACTAACCTAAGGACATCACACACATCCATGCCTGAGGCAGGATTCGAACCTGCGACTGTAGCAGTTGCGCGGTTCTGGACTGAAGCACCTAGAACTGCTCGGCCACCGCGGCTGCACTAAGGTGTATTGTGATCATCAGTCTCTGCCCTTCCTTCTTACTGCAAACTCTTACACAGGAGTTTTGCTAGGTGATGTTTGTATTTACAGGAATTTGATTTTGAAATTGTGTATATCTCAGGTAATAAAAAGATAATTGCTGAAGCCTTGTCAAGGCATCCACAAGGTCTAGACAAATTCTTGGAATTCATGGAAACCACTTCAGAAATCAGGATTTCGTTCATGAAAGATAAAACAGCCATATTACATTAGGACATCTAAAAGCATGGAGCAACTAATGCAGAATGATTCCAGAGGGCAAAAGGTATGGCAGAAACTCTTGCAGAGCAACGATGGCAGGCTGAAAACTTTCTTTTATGATTTACCAACGTGTATTCTTTCACCAACACCACCCAGAGCAGAGCCAGTGGTGTGTTTCTTTACCAGAGGATCACAATACCGAACTTATATTACACCCTCACAATGTTTAGGACACTATGGCATCTCCAGGTGCCTTAGTAAGATAAGCAATTATTGTTACTACGCAAATTTAAGATGAAAATTTCTGCAGGTGATACAGAAATGTGTTGTGTGTCAGAAGGAAAAGCATACAGATAGTCAAAACTAATTGCACTAATCCAAATATTGCCTAAAAGGCCCTTGGAGATGCCCTTGGATGCAGCTGAACCATATCAACAAGGAAAAGGAGGTATAAAATATTTTGTTGCTCTATACATTGTTTTCTCCAAGTATGTCAAATTGAATGGTGTGTGGTTAGTGACTGGGAGCACCATTATCAGAAGAATTACAATGGATTGTCTATCCAGGTTAGGCAAGCTGGAAATACTTACGATGGACAATGTGTCATACAATGCAGGCGACTGTTAGGAAGAGTTCACGAACACACACAACATTCAACAAACAATGGAAAATCCAGGATGGAATGTAACAGCACCAGAGAAGGAAAGTTGCTACTCACCATGTAGTGGAGATGCTGAGTCGCGATAGGCACACTGCAATATGGTCTCAGCTCTCTGAGACTGCAGATGTGTGCGCAAGTTGCGTTTATATGTGTGTGTGTGTGTGTGTGTGTGTGTGTGTGTGTGTGTGTGTGTGCGTGTCTATACTGCTGACAAAGACCTTAATGCCAAAAGCTTTAATTGTGTGAATCTTTTTATTGTGCCTATCATGACTCAGCATCTCCACTATATGGCGAGTAGCAACTTTATAGTATGAAGGCTTTCACGACCGGATGACATATCTTCTGGTAAACCTTTCGGGATGTAAGGTCATGGTCCATGAAACTCTTCAGCTCCTAACGTTTTGTCCAGAGCTGGACATCAGTCGGCAAGATTCACCGGAGGAGAAACACCCCTCTGAAGATGTCCAGCGCAGCTCTAGACGAAACGTTAGGAGCTGAAGAGTTTCATGGACCACGACCTTACATCCCAGAAGGTTTACCAGAAGAGTAGCAACTTTCCTTCTCTGGTATTGTTACACACCATTAAACATTTACTTGTATCCAGGTTTCACCAAGAAACAAGGCCCATAGGGAGAATACTCAAGAAATTTAACAGATTAATCCGGACTTACAGCCCTCAAAAACACATACAGTGGATCAGGTACATTACCCCATTCTAACAAGTTGTTAACAATTTCTCACATAGCTCAACCAGCTTTACACCTGTGTAATTACAAGTAGACAGTTGGGAAAAACCTAAGAAGGAAATATTTGCTTGAGGAGAAAACACATCAGGCACTGGTTAGCATTGAAGATGAAGCAGAATACAGAAAACGATTGTATGATAAGAAATTAGGATGCACTGTAGAGTACCATGTAATACAACAAGTACTCCTCAGGACTCATCCAAAATTGGCAAAGTATGGTAAGTTGAATAGCAAGTGGCAACTGCTGTACACATGTTTATCAAAAATTCTTCACCTCAGAGCTTATAGGCTAATATACTTAAACACTGGTAAGGAAAAAGGCATCTACCAACACAAAGATTCATGTGAATTTGTGCAGTAAGCAAAATTTGACGCTGATCAAGCATGGCTGGAAGCAATGTATATATGTGTATATAAGAGATGACATCCTTTCCATTTGAATACACTGTTTATGATTCAAGTTAATATTAGGGAAAGATTTCATTTTGCCTGTTTCATGTGTGTTGCCTTATCAGGATGTAAGTTTTAGTTACATATGATATTCATTGTATGTTTATTAGCCACAGAAGCTCAGGAAACATTACCCTCCCCGAGCATGACAAATTATTTAATTTGACATTGTACTATTTAAACATGCAGTAGGCATGCGATTGAGACACAGCACATGGAAATGGAAAAGTGGAGTAAGGATAGAACTCTGCATGTACAGTAGCTAGCTTCAGGATTGACAACTTTCACGCATGTGCACAGCACAGCGTAAGCAAATGGAACACTACCAGATGATGATTGTAGCTTAGTAAAGAAACACCAAGCCATCTACGAGGGCTATTCAGAAAGTAGGGAACATTTCTGTCTGATGCTGCTAGGCACGCGCTGATCACTTATATTTTGATATGTGCACACTTGGCAGATCAGTCGGCATCCTTCCATGACAGTGGAAACATCTCTGAGCAGCTGGTTTTTTTTTATATTCGAATTTGAAATGCATGCTGCAATTGAAAATCCCGCCAGTTGTGAGGTGCAGTCTGTGATACAATTTTTGTTGGCAAAAAACCTAAAACCCATAGAAATTTATCATGAACTGTGCAAAGTATACGGAAACAATGTAATGAGTGAATGTTCCATCTGGCAATGGTGCATTCCGTATAGAAATGGCTGAACCAATGTTCTTGATGAAGAGAAGAGTGGATGCCCGAGCATTGTGAGTGACGATCTTGTCATTAAAGTTGATGAAATGATTCATGGAAACCGTCGCTTCACAATAACGAAGCTTTCACTTTCTTTTCCACATGTTTCATGGACTTTGTTGTCTGAAATTGTCACTCAAAGGCTAGGCTACCACAAATTTTGTGCATGATGTGTGCCCAAAATCCTTACAGAGCACCATAAAGAACAGCAAATGGGGGCAACGTTGACATTTCTGAAGGCCTCGCACAAACACAATGATTCATTACTGGATTTAATCATAACCAGTGACGAGACTTGGATGAAACATGTCAATTGTGAGAGAAAATTACAGTCCATGGAGTGAGGGCACACAGGGTCCCCGCAAAAACCAAGAAAATGTTTGGAAATCTGGTCAGCAAGGAAATTGATGGCGACAGTGTTTTGGGATAGGCAAGATGTGCTTCTTACTGATTTTCTCAAATGTGGAGCAACCATAAATTCTGAGCGGTACTGTCAAACTTTGCACAACCTTAGAAGAGCAGTTCAAAACAAATGCTGAGGAAAGCTTATATCCAAAATTTTGTTTTTGCATGACAATGCCCGACTGCACATTGCAAACTGCACTAAAGAACTCCTTAATGCATTCAAATGGGGAAATTTTCCCTCATCCATGCTACAGCCCCAATCTTGCACCAAGTGACTTTCACTTGTCTCCCAAGATGAAGAACTGGCTTGCAACACAGTGCTTTGATGACAATGTGGAACTCCAGGTGGGTGTGACTCACTGGCTTAAGTCTCAGGCAGCAGGATTTTATGACGAAGGTCCACTGCTATGATAAGTGCCTTATTGTGTTTGGTGAATATATGGAAAAGTAGTATGTCAGTCACTCTTTCAGATGTATATAATAAAATGCATTTCTTGTACTTATTTTTTTCTTTAATGCCAAAACGTTCCCTACTTTCTGAACACCCCTTGTATATTTAGAGTAAATTGTATGATATGAGTTTACCACTAAGTAAATAAAAAATCTACACTACAGAACTAAACTATGATAAGAAATTAGGAAGAACTAAGCTAAGGAATATATATACAGAGGATGAAGTAGACACTATCTACAGAAAATGACACATATACATGGTATTGGCATTTATGCAAGTGGCTATTTACACACTGCATGAAAGGGGATATCTACATGAGGAATGAAGGAATATAAACTAAGTCTTCAATATACTATGACAGATAGGATTGTGCCCTGCCAAGGACAATACTTTTCTTTCCAGGTGCAAAAAGGTAAGTTAAAATGACAACTGCAGTATGAACATGTGTGCTCTTACAACCCATAAAAAGTTGATAAGGAATGAACTGATACTGATAGAAATTTAATATATGTATATTTAAAGTGTGATGCATTAATACTCAGTGAGCAACTATGCACTCAGTTTTAAGTTAGTATTTAAGTGTCCTTTCAGCGAACAATGAAGAGTCATGTCCTGGCTAAAATAGGCAATGAAGCACTTAGGTGTTTGGTACCAAACCACAAGGGCCACACCAAAAATAAGTAATTATATGTGTGAGTGTGATGGTGTTGATTTGTGCATGAAAAAGCTACAGAATGCCAGATGTATAAAGAGGCTGAACTTAGGTCTTGTGCTACCAATTAAAAAGGGGTCAGACCAAGCATTACAAGTTCATGTGACTGAGAAGAGCACCAAGCAAGAGTTATTACAGTTCATTTGCACATGAACACAAATTGTCTGAACATTGTTTTACACTTGTTCCTTGCAAAATTCTCCCAGTACAGGAGAGTGATATCAAGTAGCAAAAGAGAGTATAAATCCCCAACACTGAAGTACACTGTTCACATTCAATGATGACACATGTATAACACAATATTGCGTTGTCAGAATGTATTAGTAGATAGTAAACATGAAGTAAGTAGATTAACATGAGTAGATAGTCATGAAATGATGTACTCAATAGTTCACTCATCATGAACAAAGGACTGCAGCAGTAAAGTAAAAATGAATGCTTCTTCCCGTCCATAACGTTTCCTGTAGACCAGTAGACACCTCCTAGTATACTTGTCGGATGTGTACCTAAATGTGGTTATGTAGGTTTATCACAATTTTATGTTATGAAGCTTTCTTTCCTCAGCATCTATAACAATTTATATTCATGTCAGGTGCAATGTATGAACACAAAACTCTTGCACATCATGTAATAATGTTGTATGCAAATGTTTTGTCAATACTAGAAAATGAGATTGAAAAAAATGACAACCTGTGTAATGTTAAAGTAAGATATGACTATGAATACAAATTGTTCACAAATTAATATTCAAAATGGTAATTCCCAAGAGCAAAATGTGAGAAAAAAGATAATGTAAAATCTGAAAAATTTTATGTGACATAAAATCACAAGAAATGTACACAATATTAACAGTCTTGCATGTATAAGTTCTGTACAGAGTTTAAGTAAATTTTTGTAGAATATTAATGTAAAGAAATGTAAATGACATATGAAAATGTATACGTACAAAGTAAGAAATATGCAAACATAGCATGTCAATATATTTTAAAATGTAAATACTTAGGTTATCATATGAAATAATGAAATGTAAAAACAATGTGTATGTTGCAATGCAGAACTGAATATGTTTCCCAGGGCTCCACATGTGAAATAATAACTCTAAATGTGCTACAAATGTTTTGTGAAGGTTTGAAAGCAGTAATTGCATGTGCTCTTGTGAAAAACATGTGCTAGTGCTAGACAGTAATGAACATTTATATTCTCTGTAGACTTGGGTATTTGAAATACATTCTATAACAAGAGTGTATGAAAATGAATAAAGGAATTGGAGACTTGCCTTGTACCCATTCAACAAGTGTCCTCAGGAAGCTGAGAGTGTGAGCTGGTTCAGCCACTGAAACATATGGATTATGACAGGACAAGTGCCTGGGTCATAAATGGTGAACCTCCTTGCCAAAGCATTGATGGTTTGGTTTCATTATGCACAAGCCTCAGCACAATACAGTTCAGCAATGGGATAAATACTTTTATTGACTTTGGGTAAATGAGTGGAATTGTAGCTCAACTTAACTACAGCATTAACGAACTCAACTGCACGTGCAGAATATGTCATGTGAGGTGTGTGCACTGGACAATGCCATAATAGCAGTGGCTAGCTTCCAATAATCAAACTACAAACTGTGAAAATTGTAAAGTGTACATTAAATGAAATTAGGTATATATGTTATGTAATAACACATTCTGGGGGTAAATGAGGTAAACTTGGTGATGAATAAAGCTCTCAGTACCCTTACAGACCAAGAGTATAAAGTACAAAAAATATGCAAATAGAGTAATGCACCACCATTGCATACTGCCATCCAGTCATATGGATTGTGCCAGTATACAGTGGGAATGGAGGCAGTTGTGTAGGTTCTTTAAACAGTCTACTCACATTAATGAATATCCATGATAATTCTTGTCCACGCCACCCCATGTGGCAAAGATATTGTAGGGAGGTGTGATTATATCTGAGTAAGCTGTCAGAAAATTAAAAGCTATAGTATCAATTTTTTATGCACCTCAATTGTTTTTTCACCAATCTTGGTACCTGTCAGTCTTTTGAGCTGGTGCAATAAAGACATATGTACCTGCACTCTCCCAATATTGTGTTAATTAAAAGTTATAATACACTATGTAATCAAAAGTATACAGACACCCCCAAAAACATAAGTTTTTTATATTAGGTGCATTGTGCTGCCACCTACTGCCAGGTACTCCATATCAGTGACCTCAGTTGTCATTAGACATCTTGAAAGAGCAGAATGGGGTGCTCTGCGGAGCTCACAGTCTTCGAACATGGTCAGGTGATTGGGTGTCGCTTGTGTCATACATCTGTATGCAAGATTCCCAAACTTCTAAGCATCCCTAGTTCCACTGTTTCCAATGTTACAGTGAAGTGGAAATGTGAAGGGACACATACAGCACAAAAGCGTACAGGCCAAACTTGTCTGTTGACTGAAAGAGATCACCTACAGCTGTAGAGGGTCATAATATGTAATAGGCAGACATCTATCCAGACCATCACACAGGAATTCCAGACTGCATCAGGATCCACTGAAAGCACTATGACAGTTAGGCGGGAGGTGAGAAAACTTGGATTTCATGGTTGAGTGGCTGCTCATAAGCCACACATCACACCAGTAAATGCCAAATGACACCTCGCTTGGTGTAAGGAGCATAAACATTGGACAATTCAAAAGTGGAAAAATGTTGTGTGGAGTGACGAATCACAGTACACAGTGTTGCAATCTGATGGCAGAGTGCAGGTATGGCAAATACCTGGTGAAAGTCATCTGCCAGCATGTGTGGTGCCAACAGTAAAATTTGGAGGTGGTCCTCCTATGGTACGGTCATGTTTTTCACAGAGGGGGCTTACAGCCCTTGTTTTTTTGCATGTCACTATCACAGCACAGGCCTACATGGATGTTTTAAGCACCTTCTTGCTTCCCACTGTTGAAGAACAATTCAGACATGGCGATTGCATCTTTCAACATGATCAACCACCTGTTCATAATGGCAGAGTTGTTACATGGCAATAACATCCCTGTAATAGACTGGCCAGCACAGAGTCCTGACCTGAATCTTATAGAACACCTTTTGGATGTTTTGGAATGCTTTCTTCATGCCAGGCCTCACCAACTGACATCGATACCTCTCCTCAGTGCAGCACTCTGTGAAGAATGTGCTGACATTCCCATAGAAACCTTCCAGCACCTGATTGGACATATGCCTGCAAGAGTGAAAGCTGTGTTCAAGGCTTAGGGTGGGACAACACCATATTGAATTCCAGCGTTACCAATGGAGGGCACCACGAACTTGAAAGTCATTTTCAGCCATGTGTCCGGATACTTTTGATCACATAGTGCATGTGGAAGTCACAAGTTGCCATTTTCCTATGAAGCTATATCCTAAACTCCTCATCCTGTCGTGACAAGGACTTGCATTTTTAAACGGACCTTTTTGGAGAAGTAAACATGAAAACAGAATAGCTGATGCAGCCATGCCAGCATTGTTGTACGTTATTGGGAAGACAAGGTAAATATCAAGCTGTACACCAGAACTCAAAGGAATTAATCTTCAATCAATGTTCCAGAACTGCCTTAACATTTCTCAACTGGCATGCATTCATACTTACATGCATTTCTGGACTTGTAATTTCTGATGTGGCTAAACGTGCATTAGCATAACTAAGTCAGCTCTGGACAATTCACATTATCTCTCTCCCTTACCAAGAAGGCGCAGAATGGGCAGTCCTTTATAAGCAGGATTTCAAAAACTGGGCAGATTTCTCACAGCAAGATAAAGATAAATACTGGTAGGATGGCAAACAACATAAGCTAACTCTAGAATTACTAGATCATGGTCAATATACCAAAAAATAAAGGTGGTTTAGAAAACATTTTGAGAGGCACTTGGATCAAAGTAAATTTGTAGATGAATCTATCAGTAAAAGGCATCTTACGTGAGAAGACTGTTGGTATATGTGAGATAGAAAATTATTGGAAGGGTGTGGTCAAAGGTTAGTGCTATACTGAGCTATGTAGAGCAGTTAGATATTTGGAACAAAACTAGAGAAGATGACAGGTTTAGAAACAACAGAGAAGCATATGTTAAGGAAGGTAATTCAGAACAAATGAGGAATACCCATAAAAGCAACCAATGCTGTCAGGTTAAAAGATAGAACCCTGATACCTGGGCAAAAAGATGTAGCATAGACAAAGTGAACCCTTCTTCATATGAAGAATGGTGGACCAGATAAATGTGATACTGGTCAGTAAGGTTTTTTATACTTTTTTATCCCTGTTCTGGGCAGTAGATTTGTGGCTTTTATTTACTGGATGATCGAGATAAGTCTTTGCTGATAAGCTAATCAAGTAACAGTAAACAATTTATTTGTATAAAAAAAAGGTAACATGCTATTGCCATCAACTTGGACAGTCAAACGAAGTTAAATAGTGATCAGAGTTAACTATTCTAACCTGAACTTGGGCTATTTATGATGACAGGTATGAGGGAAAATTGTGTGCTGACAGAAAATTGTGTGATAATAAGGTCTATTTTGAACAACACTGGGCATACTCTTGTATTTAATACCTGGGGAATGAATGAAGAGCAAATCTTTTCTAATGTGTTATGTTAGGCATAACTGGGAGTCACATCCTACAAGGGGAGAGGAAATACAGACCAAAAATAAGTTCTGAAGCAATAATCTTGATAAACATAAATATCTAAAATTTGCTAGGCAGTTACGATGTAGCTGGTATCTTTATTGAAAAAGCAAAATATTATTAAAAAGGGAGGATGCAGAAGAAGAAACCACTGAAGCATTGACATCAAAGGATCAGGCACCAGTTTCATGTGGAGGCCCAAGTGGATGCATTTACAATGGTTTTTGGGACCATGGGCTCAAGTGACCATGTTGGTGTTGTGTTAATCATTTTTACATTAAGTGAGGAAGCAAGTTCATGTTTCAGCACTACCTAGGTGCTTTTGTACCAAAAGTTGCTAGGGTATACCACTCTGAACATGGTGGTGTAACACAGCTTCACATATGATAGATTGGTATATTGCATTGCAAAGATCTTGAATATTACACAGGTTCAGAAATGGAAGTTCTGTATGACACACGGTTATGTTCAAAGAGTGAGTATCCGGTGACTAGAGGATGAAATGTGGTGGTGGAGTGCAAGATTCACACATCCCCTTCATCATTGGACTTACTTGCAGGTGCTTTGCCAATCTTCTTTTCAGGATAGTCGGCTGCAACGATCTGCCCAACTTCTTCTCCGAACATATGATGCTGTTTGGAGGAATTTTCTCTACTCTTAAAATGATTGCATACATTCAAGATACTTTTAAATCAATCCTACTATATTCCACTTCCACAAACTGAACACCACATAACAGTTTTCACATAAATGAATCACATTTTGTAAGCCCCATGACTTGCGGTCATCAGAAACTATTATGCACTTTTACAATAAATACAGTTCCAAAAACCTCTCAAGATTCTTGCAAGTCCACCATCCACAACTCTAGAGAGTCAGTAAGTAAATAAGTAAGTAACAAAAAGTGTCTTTTCTTTTCTTTTACATAATTCAAATGTTCACAATAATGACTGATGTTGCACCATCACAGAGTAAGGCGTGCTTACTCCTTGTGCTGTACATGTAACTTCTGTGATGAGTGCAGTAACCAATTGCCTGTGTTGATCAACTGTCCACCTTGTAGCATTCTCTTGACACACATCCACCCTTCGCATACAGAAAACCAGCACGAGGTAGACACTCTCCTGTCTCTCATGCTCATATGTAAAATACTGAGTGTTCGAGATGGTGGAAAGCTAGAATTTGTGTCGAAATTCTCAAAGCACTACATATTTTGTTGCCCTCCAACCATAAAACACACACACACACACACACACACACACATTGTCTTTGAGATCGAATACCATTTCTGCCTCAATATGAGTACTCTGGGAAATGTGCCCTGTCTTGGATTATCTTTTCAGATAGCCCTGTTGTCTTCATTGCAATAATCATGCAAGAAGATATATAGAAAGCAAAGTTAAAGAGTAATGCTCACAAGCTGACAATTCTTGGCTTTGTTGCAGTGTTCTAAAATACAAGGTGACCATAAAGTCCCTTTACAACATCAAAATTTTATTACAACGGCAGTTAATTGGAATCACTGTTTACTAAAGTTTTTATATATACTATAATTTTATGTTTTAGATACTCTGTTGATGGAAGGAACTGCACCTCTATAAAATGGCAATTCCTCAAGAGAAGGCACAATATGTGTCCTGGTTTATTGAGACAAAATTGGATGTTCAGACTCAACGAAACTTCAGAACAAAGTATGGAAGAGATCCACCATCACACCCTTCAATACATGCATGCCACAAAAAATTTATGGAGACAGGGACAGTGTTGGATAAGGGGAGGAGCGGGAAACCAAGATCATCTGAGGAAAACATCGATCGCGTTTTAAATGTCTTCACTTGTTCTCCAAGGAAGTCTATCCACACTGCTGCCAGACAGTTGCAACTACCACATTCAACTATGCATAAGGTCCTCCACAAGAACTTATGGTTGTGTGCTTACAAAGTGCAACTGTTACAGATACTCGAGCCAAATGGCAAGCCAAAATGGACAGAGTTTGCACTCAACATGCCGAAACGCCTTTCGGCAGATGAAGCATTCCTCAAGTGAGTTTGTTTCAGTGACAAGGCAAATTTTCACATTTCTTGGACATTAAAGAGACACATTATGAGAATCTGTGTCATCTGAACACCCCCTTGTAACTAGGGATAGTTCAAAAGTGAATGTGTGGTGTGGAATCAGGTGCAACCAAATAATTGATCCATTTTGCTTCAACGAGCCAACAATTACTGCAGATGTTTTCCTTGACCTTCTGACTGAATATGTAGCACCACAACTGGTTGAATTACGACCAACTATCATTTTCCAGCAAGATGGTGCATCACCACATTGGGGACTGCATGTTCGTCGGTTCCTCAATGAAACATTTCCAGACAGATGGACTGGGAGGGATGGGCCAATTCCTTGGCCACTGCATTCACCAGGTATCACTCCCTTGACTTTTTTTATGGAGGTATGTAAAAGATATCTTGCATCAAACACAGATACAGGACACTGCTGACTTGAAGCAAAGGATTTGAAATGCCATTGCAACCCCTGATGACACTATGCTACAGCGAACATGGCAAGAAATCAGGTACCATCTTGATGTGCTTTGTGCAACTAAAGGCGCCCATATAGAGATCTATTAAACACTGTCAAAAAACACTTTTATAAACACTGATTACAATAAAAGAATTGTTGTTAAAATATTTCAACAACTGCCATTGAAATAAAATTTTGAAATTTGATACACAACTGCATGAAAATAATTTCTCACCAATGCAAAAAGAAATTATATTATCTATGTTATTTACACAATAAGTGAATAATCTAGTGCAAGAGGCATTTATCTGATCTTTATGTACACAACTTCCACTGAACATTCTAACTAAAAGACAAATAGCATAATAGAACTGGCTGGTTCTATGTATCACATAGAAGCTAATGAACTGTAAGAGTGAGTACTGCTGAAGTTCACCTTGCAGTCATGCTGTGAATATGACCTAGAGTTGGAGTCACAAACAATGCCGGTCAAGTTTAGGCTTCTTCTGCGCACCTACGTCAGTGTTCAGTAGTGTTCTGAGAACTCTGCTGTGAATGCTTTAGCTAACACGAGCATTGAACATGATTGTAGTGAGTTTTTTAGTGAATTAAAATTCCATTTGATATGAGTTGTCATAATTAATTGTGGTGATGAATAATAGCATAAGCAAGTGAGAAACATAATTTTCAGGATATATGCTTTCCTCAGGCAGAAAACCGTGCATCCACTTATTGCAACTGTCACTTAAAATTGCCAGCAATGCAATCTGCATTCATGCCTCAACATGCACAAATTGCCTTCGTTCATGGATTGGACTACAGACCCACATCCATGAATGATTTATCTGGAAGTTTACAATTACAATTAAAGGACAGCAACATTACTTGCACATTATGCATAACATTCTACCATTCTGATGACTTAAAGTGTGAATGTGGGTGTGGGTTATTCTGATTTATTTCCCCAAACCACATTCCACTTCTTTATGAGGTGACTAACTTGGAATTTTGCAGCACCTCTTCTTAATTGGATAGTCGGCTACAGGAAAATCTCTTGGTTTCTTCCCCATTGAATAGAGATAGGTGGAGCTTCTTTTTACTTATAAAATGAGTAGACATACAAACTTTACTTTTTGTCAGTTAACGATGTATTTGACTTTCATGCACAATATAATTCACACTTTCAACATACATTTGCATTTTTCTGTAAGTACCTCATACTGTTGAACATTAGAAACAAAATGAGTTACAGTTAAAAGAAAGTTGGCTTGAGTACCATGGTTGAGTCAGGAGTCTATGTGAGTACTTTTTCAACTGTTCTTGTTTCACATAACAATAGTCAATGACACAAGAAGCACAGAGCAGCATAAAAACTCCATGGTTCATCCTTACAAACACACGAAAACCTCTATGGATTGTCCGACAGGTACTTGTTGGTGCCGTTTGACCCCCACATCTACTTTCTTCCCGTGACTTTATTTTAAACCTGCATACACAAACATTTGATGAGCTGTGGGTAGGGTTTTACCACCCCACATTCTTAGCTAGAATATCATCTGTTGGAGATGGCAGAAGACTGAGTGGTTCTAGAATTTACACAGAAATTCTCAAATCACTACATATCCCCCCCACCCCCTCAGATTGAACACACAACATTTTATACATAATCATTATGCAAATAATATCACTCATAATAACATTTCATATCTTAACAGTATACATTTTGTTTACATATGTCTATATACATATCCCTCCTTTCCATAACAATTCTCTGTCCTCTCTGGAACAATCTTTCCCTCATTGTCTTTCTATTATTTTCTTATTTTACTTTGTTATTAAGACATGAGCACTTATTCATTGTTCCAGTCAGCTTTACTAACATTTATTAATTGTGGGGACTCTTTTTCTTTTCTTTATTTTTTTCAATTGGAAACTTCAGGTGTTTAGGACACATGAGTAATCTTTCTTCTGTTCTCATCTTTTGTACTGCCTTTTTCCTAGTATGTACTATTTTCATTATTTGTAACATGGAGGAACTTTGGGTGAAGTGAAAGTGTTCTTTTGACACTTATTTACTTCCACAAAACATAATAATGCTAGTCATTCTTAGAATTTACATTTTCCAGAATAATTCCTATAAAATATGTGACTTTTGTCATGATACTGTCCCCTTTTCCTAGGATCAGCACCTATTCCATACTTGTGGGTTGACCTTATGAGAGCACTTCGTCTTTCCATTCTGGCAGCATTTGTGCACCGCCGCCGTCAGTGTCAGCCAGTTTGCCATGGCATACGGAGCTCCATCGCAGTCTTTAACACTGGTAGCATGCCGCGACAGCGTGGACGTGAACCGTATGTGCAGTTGACGGACTTTGAGCGAGGGCGTATAGTGGGCATGCGGGAGGCCGGGTGGACGTACCGCCGAATTGCTCAACACGTGGGGCGTGAGGTCTCCACAGTACATCGATGTTGTCGCCAGTGGTCGGCGGAAGGTGCACGTGCCCGTTGACCTGGGACCGGACCGCAGCGACGCACGGATGCACGCCAAGACCGTAGGATCCTACGCAGTGCCGTAGGGGACCGCACCGCCACTTCCCAGCAAATTAGGGACACTGTTGCTCCTGGGGTATCGGCGAGGACCATTCGCAACCGTCTCCATGAAGCTGGGCTACGGTCCCGCACACCGTTAGGCCGTCTTCTGCTCACGCCCCAACATCGTGCAGCCCGCCTCCAGTGGTGTCGCGACAGGCATGAATGGAGGGACGAATGGAGACGTGTCGTCTTCAGCGATGAGAGTTGCTTCTGCCTTGGTGCCAATGATGGTCGTATGCGTGTTTGGCGCTGTGCAGGTGAGCGCCACAATCAGGACTGCATATGACCGAGGCACACAGGGCCAACACCCGGCATCATGGTGTGGGGAGCGATCTCCTACACTGGCCGTACACCACTGGTGATCGTCGAGGGGACACTGAATAGTGCACGGTACATCCAAACCGTCATCGAACCCATCGTTCTACCATTCCTAGACCGGCAAGGGAACTTGGTGTTCCAACGGGACAATGTACGTCTGCATGTATCCCGTGCCACCCAACGTGCTCTAGAAGGTGTAAGTCAACTACCCTGGCCAGCAAGATCTCCGGATCTGTCCCCCATTGAGCATGTTTGGGACTGGATGAAGCGTCGTCTCACGCGGTCTGCACGTCCAGCACGAACGCTGGTCCAACTGTGGCGCCAGGTGGAAATGGCATGGCAAGCCGTTCCACAGGACTACATCCAGCATCTCTACGATCGTCTCCATGGGAGAATAGCAGCCTGCATTGCTGCGAAAGGTGGATATACACTGTACTAGTGCCGACATTGTGCATGCTCTGTTGCCTGTGTCTATGTGCCTGTGGTTCTGTCAGTGTGATCATGTGATGTATCTGACCCCAGGAATGTGTCAATAAAGTTTCCCCTTCCTGGGACAATGAATTCACGGTGTTCTTATTTCAATTTCCAGGAGTGTACTTAGTGAATGCTAGGAATGACCCACCTTATCCTTTCTGAGTATGCCTCACAGTTCATTACCCTAATATACATTTCTATGTATACCATAATTAAGTATCTTCTAATAAAGCTATAAATCTATTTTAAACTTCTCATTCATTCTTTAATATATCATTCACTCCCTAGAGTCCTCCTCTACTTATCAACTTCTATACTTGCAATAGATATTATGTCTATATTATAGACTACTTCCCCCCACCCCCCACCCCCACCCCCCACCACACCCTGAACCATGGACATGCTGTTGGTTGGAAGGCTTAGGCTTGTGTGCCTCAGCAATAGAGATAGCCGTACCGTAAGTGCAACCACAATGGAGGTGTATCTGTTGAGAGGCCAGACAAACATGTGGTTCCTGAAGAGGGGCAGCAGCCTTCTCAGTAGTTGCAGGGGCAACAGTCTGGATGATTGACTGATCTGGCCTTGTAACTTTAACCAAAACAGCCTTGCTGTGCTGGAACTTCAAACAGCTCAAAGCAAGGGGAAACTACAGCTGTAATTTTTCCCAAGGGCATGCGGATTTACTGTATGGTTAAATGATGATGGCATTCTCTTGGGTAAAATATTCCGGAGGTAAAATAGTCCCCCATTCGGACCTCTGGGGGAGGGACTATGGGGACTACTCAGGAGGACGTTGTTATCAGGAGAAAGAAAACTGGCGTTCTACGGATCAAAGCATGATATGTCAGGTTCCTTAATTGGGCTATTAGGTTAGAAAATTTAAAAAGGGAAATGGATAGGATAAAGTTAGGTATAGTGGTAATTAGTGAAGTTCAGTGGCAGGGGGAACAAGACTTCTGGTCAGGTGAATAAAGGGTTATAACTACAAACTCAAATAGGGGTAATGCAGGAGTAGGTTTAATAATGAAAAAAAAAAAAATAGGAGTGTTGGTAATCTACTACAAACAGCTTAGTGAACGCATTATTGTGGCCAAGACAGACACAAAGCCCATGCCTACTACAGTAGTAAAAGTTTATATGCCAACTAGCTCTGCAGATGACGAAGAAATTGATGAAATGTATGATGAGATAAAAGAAATTATTCAGGTAGTGAAGGGAGACGAAAATTTTATAGTCATCGTTGACTGGAATTCAAGAGTAGGAAAGGAAGAGAAGGAAACATATTAGGTGAATATGGATTGGGGCTAAGAAATGAAAGAGGAAGCTGCCTGGTAGAATTTTGCGCAGAGCATAACTTAATCATAGCTAACACTTGGTTTAAGAATCATGAAAGAAGGTTGTACACATGGAAGAAGCCTGGAGATACTAGAAAATATAAAAATGGTTCAAATGGCTCTGAGCACTATGGGACTCAACATCTTAGGTCATAAGTCCCCTAGAACTTAGAACTACTTAAACCTAACTAACCTAAGGACCTCACACACACCCATGCCCAAGGCAGGATTCGAACCTGCGACCGTAGCAGTCCCGTGGTTCCAGTCTGCAGCGCCAGAACAGCTAGACCACCGCGGCCGGCTATAGAAGATATAAGATAGATTATATAATGATAAGACACAGATTCAGGAACCAGGTTTTAAATTGTAAGAGATTTCCAGGGGCAGATGTTGACTTTGAACACAATTTATTGGTTATGAACTGTAGATTAAAACTGAAGAAACTGCAAAAAGGTGGGAATTTGAGGAAATGGAACTTGGATAAACTGAAAGAACCAGGGGTTGTAGAGAGCTTCAGGGAGACCATTAGGGAGTGATTGACAAGAATGGGGGAAAGAAACACAGTAGAAGAAGAATGGGTAGCTTTGAGAGACGAAATAGTGGTAGCAGAGAATCAAGTAGGTAAAAAGACAAGAGCTAATAGAAATCCTTGGGTAACAGAAGAGATATTGAATTTAATTGATGAAAGGAGAAAATATAAAAATGCAGTAAATGAAGCAGGCAAAAGGGAATACAAACGTCTCAAAAATGAGATCGGCAGGAAGTGCCAAAAGGCTAAGCGGGGATGGCTAGAGGAAAAATGTAAAGATGTAGAGGCACATATCACTAGGGGGAAGATAGATACTGCCTACAGGAAAATTAAAGAGACCGTTGGAGAAAAGAGATCCACTTGTATGAATTCAAGAGCTCAGGTGGAAACCCAGTTCAAAGCAAAGAAGAGAAAGCAGAAAGGTGGAAGGAGTATATAGAGGGTCTATACAAGGGCGATGTTCTTGAGGACAATACTATAGAAATGGAAGAGACTGTAGATGAAGATGAAACAGGAGATATGATACTGTGTGAAGAGTTTGACAGAGCACTGAAAGACCTGCGTCGAAACAAGGCCCTGGTAGTATACAACATTAACAAAACTCTACTATCTGGTGAGCAAGATGTATGAGACAGGTGAAATACCCTCAGACTTCAAGAAAAATATAATAATTCTAATCCTAAAGAAAGCAGGTGTTGACAGATGTGAAAATTACCAAACTGTCAGTTTAATAACCCATGGCTGCAAAATACTAACAGGAATTATTTACGAATGGAATAACTGGTAGAAGACAACCACAGTGAAGATCAGTTTGGATTCTATAGAAATGTTGGAATACGTGAGGCAGTACTGACCCTATGACTTATCTTAAAAAATAGATTAAGGAAAGGCAAACCTAGGTTTCTAGCATTTGTAGACTTAGGGAAAGCTTTTGACAATGTTGACTGGAATACTCTCTTTCAAATTCTTGTGTCTTGAAAGGAGGATATAAGATGAACATCAACAAAAGCAAAACGATTGTAATGGAATGTAGTGGAATTAAATCGGGTGATGCTGAGGGAATTAGATTAGGAAATGAGATGCTTAAAGTAGTGAACGTGTTTTGCTATTTGGGGAGCAAAATAACTAATCATGGTCGAAGTAGAGAGGATATAAAATGTAGAGTGGCAATGGCAAGGAAAGCATTTCTGAAGAAGATAAATTTGTTAACATCGAGTATAGATTTAAGTGTCAGGAAGTCATTTCTGAAAGTATTTGTATGGAGTGTAGCCATGTATGGAAGTGAAACGTGGACGATAAATAGTTTAGACAAGAAGAGAATAGAAGCATTCAAAATGTGGTGGTACAGAAGAATGCTGAAGATTAGATGGTTAGATCACATAACTAATGAGAAGGTATTGAATAGAATTGGGGAGAAGAGAAATTTGTGGCACAACTTGACCAGAAGAAGGGATCGGTTGGTAGGACATATTCTGAGGCATCAAGGGATCACCAATTTAGTATCGGAGGGCAGCGTGGAGGGTAAAAATTGTAGAGGGAGACCAAGAGATGAATACATTAAACAGATTCAGAAGGATGTAGGTTGCAGTAGGTATTGGGAGATGAAGAAGCTTGCACAGGATAGAGTAGCATGGAGAGCTGCATCAAACCAGTCTCTCGACTGAAGACCATAACAACAACAACAACATGAACTTTACTGTAAATATCCTTATAACTAAATTGTTTACTCAAGATGTGGCCCATTTCTTCATTTGGTACCTGCTATTCTCAAGGTAATCCTCTTCTTCTGCACCATGAAGATGTACTGGTCGCTGAAAGAAAAAAAAGCTTACTTAAAACTAATTCATTTTTTAGCTGGATGGCCACTGATACAATTGGTCAGTGCATACACCCACAAATATTCTATTACCCTTTATGGTCATTTTCCCTGCAAAGAAAATTATATGATATTTCTTACAGTATTTTGTCATTCGTCCTTAGCATACATGTCTCATACAGTTTTTCATAATGCTTCCTTTTGGTTGTAAATATGTTTTATATAGCTTAGTATTTAATTAAATCTCTGTGTACATATATCAATATGTTCCTTAGTTCTTAGACAGTAGATGTATTTATGTAGTAGTTCCGTTTACTTTGTATTTAAGATAGGTACACATTGCATTCCTTTTTTGGCTGCACCTTCAGCCAGTCTGTCGCATATGTGCACAGGTCAATGTCTCCTCTCCTGCTTCTGATGTCAGCACATATTGTTTAGCGTGTGACAGCTGAGCCATAAGCTAATTTCATTTATACTTTCGCTTTGAAGGAAGTGGTGTGTGTTGCTTCTCATTGCTGATAATTTTTATGTCTATATGTACAAATTAAAAGAATTACTTATGTCTATACACATTACTTTATCTTGACATGCACTATAGAAGAAAACTTACTCTTAGAATTATGTACACTATGTACAATTATCTTGTGAAAAAAAATGTTACCATGCTTCATCATTTTATAAAGGATTTTATATCTTTGTGAGGGTAGAGACCCTTGTCTCTTCCTGTTTTTTCATAGGCTAATCTGAACGTCCCAGGACATGGTATTTTGGAAATTACATATGGTCCTGAATAGAGTAATTTCCACTTCATATTCAGTTTACCAAATTTTGTCGATTTAGGGTGAGTCCATAAGAGGACTCATTGCCCTTCAAAAAACTTTGAACAAGTTTCAGTTCCTTGTTATAAATTTTCCTTCTATAGTTGGCATTGTTTCCTAGATTAACTATGGCTTGTTTGAGTTTAGCTTGTAGTGCCATTTCTCTAATGTGTACCTCTGGTATGGGGGACACCCTTTAATTTGTTTGCTTTGTCTGGAACATCAATTGATTAGGTGTGAAATCTGTTGAAGAATGTGGAAGGTTATTGACAACTCGCATTGAAGGAGCTACATATTCTACCCATTGGGTATGTTTGTGAGGGGTGTATGTCCTAATAAACTGGTTAAATTCTTTAAAGACTCGTTCAAGATGGTTTGCTTCTGGGTGAAAAAAGGTTACTAATATGTGTTTTATGTCTTGTGAGGTCATAAATTGTTTCCACTTCCGCCGAACAAAACATGATGCATTGTCAGTTAGTAGTACCTTTGGTTTACCTACTATTCTCAAATAGTCTCCCTCAATTCTTTTTCTGTTATTTGTGGCTGTTAAATTTTTAATGGCGTACATTTTGATATGTTTCAAGAAAATATCATGTAGTGCTACTACGTATTTTACTCCTCCTTTACATCTTGTACATGGACCAGCTATGCCCAGGGATACAATATCTAGAGGGTTTTATGTGAGTATTGGCTGTAGCAGCTCAGTATATTTTGACACGTTGGACTGTTTTGATTTTTGACATATTACACACTTTCTTAATACCTGTAGGACTCATCTTCTCAAATTTGGAAAATAACAAAGTGTTGCAATTTTTGCAGCACATTTGCTCACTCCATAATGTCCCCATATTTCATGTGTGTGTCAAATAAATTCATTGATATAATCTTCCTGCATATACACGTACCATTGATCAAATTTTTCATGTTTCCTATGAAACAAAACACCCTTGTACTCCTGATACCATTTACTTACCTTTCCACCTTCATCTTGCTTAAGGTTTTGCATGATTTTACTCCATCTGCAATCTTGCTGTTGTATAATTTTCATCTGCTTCCAAAACGTATGGTAATCATACTGTTTTGTTGTACCTTGCATTAATAACATTTTGATTTCTGCATCTTGCTCTGTTAATTCAATAAATTCCTCTAAACCTAGTGGTAGCCCAGACAAGGCATCTGCAATAACATTCTGACTTCCTTTAATATACATCATCTCATAATTGAATTCTTGTAAATATAGACACCACCTAGCTAATCGGTGGTGTAATAGTTTACAGTAAACTTTGGTATTCTTGCACCACAAAAAATAGTCAAACTTTTTAAATGCCCATATTACCACTAAATTTTCCAATTCTGACACAGAGTAAGACCTTTCTGCTTCTGCTACTAGCAAAACTGATGACATTGGGTACTTCCTTACCTTCTTCCTCTCACATCTGGAATAAGCATGCCCCCAGCCACTGAGACGAGGCATCTGTGCATAGGCAAAAACCCTTGGACATGTCAGGATGGCTAAGAATGTTTTTGCATTTACCAATGCCTGCTTAACGTTATTAAAACTCCTCTTGACACTTACCATCCCATAACCAAAGCCCGTTTTTTCATAACAAGTTGAGCAATGCATCACTGTTTATCAGTTGCTGTGGTACAAATTTATGAAAAAATGAAGCTAGACCTGAAAAGGCTTTTGGTTATTTTTCATTCCTTGGAGCTGGGCAATCGTGTATGTCATCAAGGTTTTCCAGATCAAGTAATACACCTTCTTCTGACACAACAAGTCCTAAAAATTTGACTTGTTCCTTACCAAAACTATACTTTTTTAAATTGGCTGTTACTCTGTAATCTGCAAATCACTGAAGTGCCTGTTCAATGAGCCTGGTATGTTCTAACCAAGTAGGTGTGGCTATTATCAGGTCATCTACATAGACAGTGACTTTGCTAAGCAATTCTGTTCATGAAACCTTGTCTAATGCAGATATAAACACTCCTGCACTAATGTTCAATCCAAGAGGTAGAACACAGAATTCGTAACTTCTCCCCCACAAACAAAAGCTGTAGATTTTCAACTTTCTTTGTAAAGTTTTATTTGCCTGTAGGACATATTGAGGTCGAGTACACTGAAATATTTTGTATTGTAAAACTTTAGAAGCTATTCATTCAAACTGTCTGGCCTTATGCATACTGGTATTATAATCTTATTGATACCTCTAGCATCTAGAACTAATCTTACAGAACCATCTGGTTTGCTTACTGGTAATATTGGACTACAATAGGGTGAAAATGAAGGTTGTATAATACCCCATTTAATCATACAATTGATCTCTTCCCTTACTGCCTCTCATTTTGCCCGTGGAATAGAATATGACACTACACAAAATGTCTCATATGGGTAGACTTAAAATTTATATTCATAGTCTTTCATTACTCCTGGCTCCTTACTGAAAACATTGGCATACTTAAGTAACAAGTCAGAAAGTTCTTGTCATTGGATATCATTTAGTATATGTGATTCACTTAGTTTCTGCTCTACCATTTCGTAACTAACCTCAGCGTTCGCTTCTTGCTCAGTATAAAACTTGTTTGTAAAATATACAGTTGGAAAGGAATATTGTACTACAACATTTGACTCTGGTTTGTTTTTCTTACTTTCATCAGGTATTTTGACTAACTCAATAGAAAAGATTTTATCCTTCACATGAAAGTGGCATTTACCATTACCTGTGTCACTCTGTGTTTTGTACATTCTAAACACGTCCATGCCAATAAGACAATTAACTACGAGTTTGTCAGTAATAAGAAAGTTGCAGTTCACTGTAAAATGTTTAATTTGTACAGGAATAAGTGCTTGATCCTTAACCAATTTAGTCTTACTGCCTGTAGCAATTTGCACCTTGCAATTTTGTACAGGAAATGTTGGGAATTTGCCTCTCTTCTGCAATTCACAAAAAAATGCATTTGGCATTAGGTTGGTAGTTAAACCTGTATCTACAATTAACTGTTGTGTCAATGTTAAATATTTTCACTTTAATGATTGCTTGTACTTGTTCTTCCTTGACTTCATCTACTATATCTAACTCATACTGATTCAAATCATCCTTGATGTCACCTCGTTTATCAAATCTTATGAAACATGTTTGTATTTCTGCCTTGCCCCCACTCCCTGAGAGGTCAATAGCCTGGGGCTTAACTACGACCGGTTGGTGTTTTCTGACTTAGTTCATTACCTGGAGAAATTTCAGTGAGTTGCACTGTGTGTGTTCTTCGCAAATTTGTGTCGTTAGCTGCTGTGCAGTTAATTTGCTTCCCACATGCTGGCTGCAGTACAGCATAAGGCATGGCATTATTGCCGTACATCGACCACTGCTGCAGCTGACAGTTTCTATTCATATTGTCAAAGAAGAAGGCGAGCAGTGCAGTCGCCGTAGTGTAATGGTTATGATACTGGATTGTTGCAAGGAGGGTTGTGAGTTCAAAAGCCACCTGATCTGAAACATTTTAATTTCTATATTCGGATCGAATACATTCTAGAAGTATCCACAAATGGCAAGAATCATTGTACTGGAATGTTCTGTAGCTGCATATATAATGTATGTGTTCTGGCCAGAGGGAGTTAGCTCCTTGCTCTTGTATGTGCAAGTGCTGAATAAACCACCATTAAGTAAAGTTAGTGTTCGTCATTCATATACTTACACCATCCTCTACATGACATTATACTGGTGGAGGCGCTGGGCATTGGAACTTGTGACACCGCACATTATCAACGACACAGTGGCTCCCATCAGGCCATGACAGAGCCGCCGTTTACGTGGCAAGAAACCAGAGTTCCAGACATATTCAACAGATTGCAATATATTGGAGACACAAGAAGAAGAGGATGTCATGATGACAGCAACCGTGTACCACCACATGAGACATCCTTCCGGGTTCTCTGGTGATGATGGCCAAGTTCCAAACAAATGGCTGAAGGTATAAGAGCATATAGCCAAATTTAACAAATGGGATGACACCATGTGTTTGGTTATCGTATTTTTCTACTTGGAGGGCACTGCCAAACAGTGGTATGAGAACAACAAGGAGAAGTTCACAAGCTGGCGGGTATTCCAGGTGGAACTGCAAAAGTATTTCAGTGACACACAATGACAGAAGTGCAAGGCTGAAGATAAATTAAATTGGAGGGCCCAGTGTCCAGGAGAAACAGCAGCATCCAACATTCAAGACGTCTTGGAGCTGTGTAAAATAGTGGATCCTTGAATGAAGGAGGAAGATAAGGTTGCACATCTCACGAAGAGTGTTGCTGAGGACATGTATCAAGCCCTACTCCTGAAGGAGGTTTCGACAGCAGACGACTTCATAAAATGGTGCCAGTATGTCAAGACAATGCACCAAAAAAGAATTACACACGAGAAGTTTGAACGGCTTCCAAATGTCGTACTGATGTCTGTGATAGTGGAAGAAACTGATTTTACAGGTGTTCTTCGTCAGATAGTGAGAGAGGAAGTTCAGAAGGCTCTTGGATTGCACAATGAGCAAAAAACTGAGATGCTTCAAGAGGTCATAATGGAGGAAGAGAAACAAACATTGAACCCAATCTCTCATCCTTCATTTCCCTTTAAAATGGTAAAAAAGTCAAGACCCAAGTGAAGTTACATTCCTACAATGCTACATGATGAATCTGTTTGGGCACCACAGAAGACTGATGTTTGGAGGACCCAGGACAACCTACCAGTATGTTTCCACTGCAGATGACCGGGACATGTGGTGCACTATTGTCAAGAAAGGTGGCGGATAATTGATGAAGCCTGCGCCAGAAGACAGCAGACCAATCTTAGCTGACACCAACTCCAGGACGCCGAAGATGAACAAGAAGATGTGGGTGCAGGATGGTGTAGGTCACCATCACCACAAGCTAGCTGCTGAAGAGGATGCTCCCTAACATGCCGATCAAGTTCTCCATCACCGTTTAGAAGCTCCAGCTGATCACCTAGCCACCACAAACTGGAAAACTAAAGAGTCAACCTTCCTTGGAAGTGAGGTTGCCGAAGAGAAAAATCCTCCACCGTCAATCACTACAAAAATGACAGGAAACTATGTTGATATCCTCATGGATGGCTGACCAGTCCAAGCTCTTGTGGAATGGAAGATGCACATCCAAGTGTATGGAGACTATGTGTGCTGGATGTAGTGATCATTCCTGCAGTCAGCACTACAAAGGTAGCTGTCATGTGTCATGCCATGCATCAACTCTTGGATCTTGTAGTGGAATGTAAGAGAAGCATACCGCTGAAGAATAACTTGGTCATCTCAGCCTCTGTCATTTCGTTTCAGAACAGATTTGGTAAATTGTGGATAGTTAACTGTCGCTGAGAACCACAGATCCTTCCAAGATGCATGTGCATAGAAAACGCTAAGCTGTTAATTGCAGAACAGCTGGGTGTCATGCCGAGCCTGTGGGTGAAATTAGCACTATCACTATGAGACAAGATCTTCTATCTCAACTATCACCGGATCTCACTGAGGAACAACAGAAGAAGTTACTTGCCATTCTTCACGAGTTATCTGAATGCTTCATTCCATAGGTGAAGAGTAAATTAGACAAATCGGTGGTGAAGCACCAGATTAGCACTGGAGACCATCAACCAATAAACCAGAGAGCATACCGTGTGTCAGCAATGGAACATCGAATAATTCGTGACGAGGTAGAGAAAATGATTTATTTATTTATTTATTTGTCCATATAAATCTCTTTTTAAGTACATATATTGTACACAGGATATTGGACAGAAAACATTTTTTGGCTATTGAATTTTCAAATATCAAACATAAATTTTATAAATTTTTATGACAAATTGGATCTATACAGTTAATAATTACAAATTTTTGAAATACTGTATAACTTATTTCTACAATTAAAGATACAAATTACATTTTTTCTTGCATAATATACTTTGAGACTGAATAGTAGCAGTTTTTCAGAAGGTAGGATGTCACAGACTTTTTAAAGCTTTGTAGTTCAGTAAGAGATTTTATATGTCTTGGTAATCTGTTGTAAAGTTTTGTTCCTGCATGATGTACAACTTTTTGGCATAATGTGGTGTTACAATAATTGACATGTATGTCACTGTCTGACCTGGTACTGTAATCATGGACACTTTTGTTTTGAGGAAAAAGGTTTTCTTTTCTCAGTATGCTTTTTTTGACATGCGTGACTATTTCCAGTATATAAATGCAGGGAAGGGGTAGGATCTTTAGATCTTTAAAGAAAGGTTTGCATGATTTTCTGCTGCTCACTTGTTTCATTATTCTTATAATTGCCTTTTGTTTCCTGAAAACTGTTATGGCCTGATGTACATTTCCCCAGAAAATGATACCGTACTTCAGTATTGAATGTACACGAGCAAAGTATACAGCCCCAACTGTTTCTGCACTAGTACTGTTGCAGAGAATTCTTACCACATAGCTCATTTTTGCTAGTTTTGAATTTAGGGCTGTGATATGAGTATTCCATTTAAGATTTTCCTGGATATGAATCCCAAGAAATTTAGTTTCATTGACAGAACTAATGTTTTGGTTATCTATACATATTACAGGTTGTGCCGGATTTTTATTTTGATCAGCGTGGAAATTCATTAGTACAGTTTTTTGGGGATTAACTATTAGCCTGTTTCTGGTAAACCATTCAGACACTCCTTTTGTAATATCTTTTGCAGATGCAGTAAGATTTTCTTCATTATTCCCTTCAGTCAATAGACTGGTGTCATCTGCAAACAGTACTGGTTCAGAATCCCTAACGTGTGATGGGAAATCATTAATGTAGACCAAAAAAAGAAAGGGACCTAAAATGGAGCCCTGTGGAACACCATGAGTTAGTCCACATGGTTCTGAAACGTGTACCTGGAGTTCATTTCCTTCTGTGTACTTAATTTCAGTTACCTGAGAATGATATTCCAAATATGATTTAATCCACTGATTTGGCACACCTCTTACACCATACCATTCGAGCTTCCTCAGGAGTATAGAACGATTAATCACATCAAAAGCTTTTGTTAGGTCCAAGAATAAACCTGAGATATTTCTGTGGTTGTCCACTGCATTTAAGACATGGTTTATCAGATTGAAAGTGGCAGTTTCAATTGATCTCTGTGGTCTGAAGCCATGTTGACATCCAGAAATAATATTATTCTTGTCGAAGAATGTAATTAGTTTTGAAAGGAACACTTTTTCAATAATTTTCGAAAACCCTGACAATAGAGACACAGGCCTATAGTTACCCATACATTGATGATCACCTTTTTTATATAGGGGTATTACTTTTGCCATTTTCAGTTGCTGAGGGAAGACACCACATGATAAGCATGAATTGCATATGTCCAATAAAGGTGAAAGTATTTGTCTTGCTGTTATCTTTATAATATAATCTGGAATATCATCAATACCAGTTGAATACTTACTCTTCAGTGAATTAATGGTATTTAGGAGCTCTGTTGGGCTTACTGGACTGAGTAACATGGATATATTATTTATTTCAATAGATGAAAGTTCTTTCCATGTTGTATTAGGTGGATTTCCAAATTTTTCCTTCACTAATTTCCCAGCAACAGTTGCATAGTAAGAATTGAAACTATTTGCAACTTCCCTAGGGTCAGTGACATTCTTGCCATCATGTGATATCACAATATTTTTGTGAGTTGTCTTCTTCCCAGTAAGATCCTGCACTGCTTTCCACATGGACTTAGTTTTATTGGATGACTTCATAATATATTTGTCATTTTCCTTAATTTTTGCCTCCTTTATGATGCGTTTCAAAACTAGCTTGTATTTTTTTAAATAATTAATAAATTCTGGACTGCTGTTAGTTTTTGACTGCAGAAAAAGTTCCCGCTTCCTTTTACAAGATACTCTGATGCCTGATTTAATCCAGTTTCTGAATCTATCTGTGCTCTTGGAAATAACTTTCCTTTGTGGAAAAGCTATGTCAAAATTATGCTTGAAAATGTTCAAAAAATGTTCCATCTTTTTGTTAGTATTAGAGGTATCATATACTTCTCTCCAAGATTGTTCACTGATTAGGTACTGGAAGCATTCAATATTTTTCGCACTATAAATCCTTTTATGGATAACATTTTCTATACTGGTCGAAATGTGATTTACAAGTATGGTCAGTAATTGCAAAAGGTGGTCACTATAGCCGGTATCAAAGTTTTCTGATGTACATTTGTCCATGTTTACACATACCTGATCAAGGAGAGTGACACTAGTTTTAGTTACATGTGTTGGAGAGCTAACAGTAAGACAAAGAATGTAGGCTTTTATAATATTTAAAAACTTTTCCCTGTGAGGGCTATGGCTCAGAAAGTCAATATTAAAATCACCACATAGTACCACTGTTTTCCCAGTTGTCTTAAGTTTGCCTAAAGCAAAGTCCAATTTTTTGAAAAAAACACTTATGTTGCTAACAGGAGATCTATACACACATAAAATAATAGTGTTTTCAGACATTAACTCTACAGCTGAGATTCCAAAGTCTCTTTCACAACCAAGTTTGCAAACAGATGTTATACTCTTATAATCTACATTTTCTTTTACATATATACAAGTTCCCCCATGTTTTGATTCCATTCTACAAAAGCAGTTTGCAAGGTTAAAATGTAATATTTTTAAGTACTGAAAATACTCATTTTGTAACCAATGCTCACAAAAACATAACACTGAAACATCTTTCCATTCACTATTGAGGAGTATGTTTATTTCATCAACTTTGTTTGTTAATGACTGTACATTCTGGTGTACAATCTTCAGTCTATATTTGCAATTTAATTCTGCATCACATTTATTTGTGATACAGTCTACTTCCCTAAAAAATGCCTTTCACCCTTTTTATAAGACATTGTGTCTTTCTTTATGACCCATTTGTCCAAAGTACTTTGGGCTGCTTCTATATTATGCCTATTGTGATTCCAATTTGCTAGACGACAGATTTCTTCAACCAAAAATTGTTTCACACTGTGATTTAAATGAAGGCCATGGCTGGTGTGCATGGACCTGTCTAACGTGCTTACATTTATTAAGTTCACATACAGAAACTTTTTGCATACAGTATCTATCTCTTTGTTTACTCTTTCTATTAACTTATTTACACATGACCAAGGAGGAAGGTCGTACCTGTGTGGTTGATTTACAACAGCTACATTTGTGTTGCCTAATTTGGGTAGCACACTTTCAAGAACAGTGATGAGTTCACTACCTTTATCTCTGGCAACATCATTCGCACCTGCAAAAATTACGACACAGTCTTATGGGTTAAGGTTTTCACACAATTTTACCACTGTTTTTGTCACTTCAGCAATGCCTGCTCCTGGTTTGACAAAGGCTTGGACACTTACGTTAGTTTGTGTATCTGCTACCTTTTCTGCTATCTGACGTCCATGATTATCGGCAAAAATCAACACTTTTTGTTCTTTTTTGCACACTTGAGGCCAGTCGACTGATTTTTTAATCACATTTCTTTGTTTAGGATGCGACATGCGCGAAAAATTTACAGTGCATGGCTGTTGTTGTTTGTAATTATTATCTGGACTCATATGTTCCTGATTGACATTGTTTGTGGAATCACGTTTGTCATTATAACTATTTGATGCACTTACTTTATTATTTCCAAGTTTTGTACTGGTTTCCACAGTAGTTCTTCCTTTGATAACATCACTCGTAGCCGATATTTCTTCCAGGTTCAGACCATGCTCTGTTTGTTGAGTTTTACAGCCAAGATGTTGCAGCTGTTTCTCCAATAAGGCTACAGTCCTTTTAAGTTCACTGATTTCACTGTTTTTGCAGTTAAAACGAGACAAAAATCATCGCAATGTTTACATGTCGATGTCACTGAATTTGCATTTGCTATGGTTTTTTCACTAGATTTTGATCTTGTAATGATTTCGTTTGCATTTTTTGCTTTAACTTCGCAGCAGTAACATTTTCCAGGTCGAACAACGATACTTTTTTTGCACTGAATACATAAAGACTCATTCTTTTTTACATTTTTCGCAGAACTTGATTTTCGTGAACCTTTTTTCACCGCCATCTTTACTTGCGTGACATGATGAAGAATGACATCGTTCAGCCCTTGCAGAGCCCGTGGTCATCACCAGAAGGATGGCAGTTGGCACTTTCGTGTTGATTACACGAAGCTTAACAAGATAACTAAAAAGGACGTTTACCCTCTTACATGAATTGACAATACACTACGTTGTCTGAAGGGGGCTAAGTTTTCCTCAACCATGGACATGTACTCGGGATACTGGGCAAATGGAAGTAGATGAGGCTGATTGTGAGAAAACTGCATTCATCACCCCTGAGGGCCTGTATGAGTTTAAGGTAATGCCATTTGGTTTGTGTCATGCACCAACAACTTTTGAATAAATGTTGGATAATCTTCTAAGGCACCTGAAGTAGACGATGTGTCTTTGTTATTTAGATGACATTACAGTGTTCTCAGAGACATCTGATGAACACATAAAAAGACTGAGGGCTGTTCTTAAGTGTCTCCAAAAAGCCGGACTGAAACTTAATCCAAGAAAGTGTCTCTTTGGAACAAAAGAAATCAAAATACTTGGGCACCTTGTGACAAACAAAGGGTGTGGCCAAACCCAGAAAAGGTGAGAGCTATAACAGAATTTCCTAATCCTAAAAGTATTAGAGATGTGAGAAGCTTCCTTAGATTGTGTTCTTATTACCATTGTTTCATCAAAGACTTTTGTATCGAAACCAGGCCACTCCAAGAGTTGTTAAAAGCCAATGCTAAATTTATCTGGAGTGGTGCTCAACAAGATTCTTTTGATGTGCTGCGAAAATCTCTGACGACTGACCCTGTACTTGGTCTGTATGATGAGAGAGCACCTACAGAGCTACACACAGATGCCAGTGGGTATGCGATCAGTGGTGTTCTGGTGCAGATTTTGGATGAAAAAGAGAAGGTTATAGCCTATGCTTCTAGGACACTTACAAAAGCCGAGAGAAACTACACAACTAAAGAAAGAGAATGTCTTGCTGTGATCTGGGCCATGTGCAAATTCTATGGAAGGCCATTCACAGTTGTTACAGACCATCCTTCTGTTTGTTGGTTGACAGGTCTTAAGGATCCAACAGGACGACTTGCCAGGTTGGCACTACGCCTTCAAGAGTATGACATTACCACAGTGTACAAAAGTGGAAGAAAACACCAAGATGCCGACTGTCTCTCAAGAAACCCTGTGCAAGACCATCAAGACTCTAATGAAGATAGTGGCTGTCTTGCTGCACTCCAGGATCTCTCTGCTGAGCAGAAGAAGGACACCAAGGTATCTCAAATATGATTGCTTTAAATTGGTCAGAGGATGTGAAAGGACAGTTTAAGGTAGTTAATGGATTACTTTGCAAGAAAAACTTTGATCCATTTGGAAAGAGGTGGCTACCAGTGATTTCTAAACACATGCACTTAGATGTTCCACAGAAATTGCATGACACACATGAGGCCAGACATTTAGGATTTATTAAGACACATGATAGAATCTGCAAGAGATTTATCTGGCCAGTTTCATTTAGGAGTGTTCATCACTATGTGTCACACTGTCAAGAGTGCCAGAGGAGAAAGGCAGTTTCTCAGAAACCACCTGGCCAACTCATACCAATTCCACCAGCTGAAATGGCTTTCCAGCATGTTGGGATTGACCTCCTCAGACGATTTCCAACGTCTGCTAGTGGCAATAGATAGATTATTGTTTGCACTGATTATCTGATGTGCTATGCCATTACAAAAGCTGTGAAAACAGCCAAAGCATTTGATGTAGCCAAATTCGTCATAGAAGAAATTGTATTACAACACGGTGCCCCAGGGTCATTAATTACAGAGCAAGGGAAAGTTTTTCAATTGAATCTTGTGACAGAGATAAACTGTCAGTGCAACATTACTCATCACATGACGACTGCCTACCACCTGCAAAGTAACGGGGATACTGAATGTCTTTTTCTCAATGTTGAGCAGAGCAACGGGGATGAGGTGCTACCTTTTGTGATGTTTGCCTACAACACTGCCAAACGAGACACCACAGGATTTACGCCATTTTTCCTCTGTGCATGGGTGTGAGATGACAACGACGATGGACACTGTGTTTCCGTTACATCCTGATGACGTTGATGATGACTTCATCACACAGGTGTTAATCAGAGCTGAGTAAGCTCGGCAGTTAGCTCAACTCCACATGCTGCAGGCTCAAGAAAATGATCGTCAAAGGTATGATGCGAACCACAGCCCTGTTGTCTACCAGAATGGTGACCTTGTCTGGATCTTCACTCCTGTTTGGAAGGTTGGTCTGAGATGCTCCTCCGGCACTACTTTGGACCTTAGAAGGTTGTAAGACAGTTGTCTGATGTTACTTATGAAGTTGAAGACTTTGACCCTGACACAAGATGATAAAAGATCAGAGACACAGTCCACATCCTTTGAATGAAGCCCTATAAGAATCCTGCAACCCAGAGTAAATTCTAAGCTCCAGTGACAGTTAACAAGCAGAAAGATACTGAAGAATGTTGTGGCAAGGGGAGTTCTAAGAAGATCACTGCCAGGGCGAACATCAGTCATCGGGAGCTGAAGTATGCAGGACCGATGACTCATTCCCGGACTAGGAGGATGTAACACCAAGATGCTGTTCTCTTAAGGAGGGAGCAATGTCACAGAAGAAGCTGAGTAGCACAGTTGCCATAGTTGTAGTGGTTATGATACTAGACTAATGCATGGAGGGTTGTGAGTTCTGAACTGAAACATTTTAATTTCTATATTCGGTTCAAGTAAATTCTAGAAGTATCCACAAATGGCAAGAATCATTGTACTGGAATGTTCTGTAGCTGTATATATACCATATGTGTTCTGGCCAGAGGCAGTTTGCTCCCTGCTCTGATGTGTGCGAGTGCTGAATAAACCTTCGTTAAGTGAAGTCAGTGTTTGTCAATCATCTACTTACACCTTCCTCTACATGACAATATTTGGCATAGGGCCTTGTGATGGTGAATTGTAATTCACTTGTGCATTGAAATTACCTCTGTTGCTTAGGAAATTTCTTTTAAATTGTTTGTATTTCCATTCCCTTTACCGTACTCATTACCTCTGGGTACATAACTTTGCTGTTGTGTGTACCAACCTTGCTGAGTGTTTAAATCACGTTTTACTGACTGATTTACATAATTATGTTGTTGTTGTGCCTGATTTTCTGTTGCTGTATGGGGTACCGGTCTTCCCTCATAGGTTAAGTTGATAGAATCGAGCACTGACAGAAAATATTCAGAGTCGTGCTCGGGCATTGTGACTAATTTTTCTCTAATGTGTGATGGTAAACGACTTTACAAAATTTTTAACACATCTACCTGTGATATACGGTTTGTCCAGTAGCATTTCTTCTTCAGGTATTTTTCAAAGTATCCACGTAGACTACCATATTTGCCATTGAATAGAGCAGGGTTGAAAACCACGTGGTTGAGTCTTTCTTGCACTGCTTCAGATCAATATTTGTTGAGTAAAGCTTGTTCAAATTGGATATAAGTGTTGCAACATTTGGCCACTTTGGTTGCCCATAAGAGCACATCACCTTGTGTATATCCCACGACAAATCTAATTTTCTGTGCTTCCATCCAGCTGAGTGGAAATATTTGATGAAAAGCACTAATAATTACTATGGGATTCATTCTCTTACCTTCGGTAGTAAATGTAGGAAATTGTCGATGTTTCCGAAAACCTTTGTCTGCAAAAACAATTGACATATTTGTGGCATTTTCAATCATAATTATGTTGTTATTGTAGTTACCTGTAATTCCAGCTAGTAATTGAACAATTATTGGGGTTGTGGGCATATTTATACTTTGCAATCTACAACTGTCAGTGGTACCAGCTGTGGGACTGATCACAATTTGTGAATAGATACCAACAGGTTGTGGTTTGTTCACTACAGCCTGTGTATTATTTACATGCATATTTCAAGATCCAGTAATATTTTCTTCTAAGAGATTGCAAATCCTATTTTCTTTGGCTTGTAGGTTAATGTTTACTTTGTTCACGACTTCATTTTCTTTTTTCTGAATGGCCTTTTCTCCTACATCTGTGTATAATTTACAATCAGTTACTTACTTCTCTGCAATGGTGTTACCCTTATCTAGAATACCTGCTTCAGCTTGGATAATGATATCACTCAGATTTTCATTAATCTTCTAACTCTCCTTCTTAGCACATGCTGAGTCAACTTCTGATGTTGCTACCCTTGGAGTAAGCTCTTCTACAGCTAGAGGTATGCCTTCATAGTCTTTATTTAGTTTGTTAATGACAGTGGTTACTTTTTTTTACTGTCAAAATGAACTGGTTTCGTATAGCTTCAATGTTTGTGTTTGCGTCTGTGATTTTCTTTATCTGTTGTTCTACTAGATCAAGATGGTCATTAAAAGAATCTACATTCTATTTTACATCCGTAATGTTACTGTAAACTTCAGAAAGTACTTCATGCTTTACCTGTGTTTTCATATCATTCAATTTTTCATCAATTTCAGTTCAAACATTTTTGGTTAAGTCATCAAATTTCTGTGAGACTGTGTCTTGCAAATCCTTGAATACTTGTTTTTGGTTTTGCTTCATTTCATTTAGATCTTGTGTAACAGTGTTTTGTTGCTGTTGTGCCATGTCCATATCTTGCTGTTGTTTTACCGTGTTCATATCTTGTGTCAAACGACTGAAATTGGAGTTTATATTGTGTTTCATTTCATCAAATTTCGCATTTATGTTAGATACTAGTAGCCATAGCAGTGCTCCAGTTGTCCTATTGTGATTGCTCTCTGCTGTATTTCCCAAGTTAATGTTTGTCTTGTGACAAAGTGGTGTTTGTAAACGTGTTGTCAAGATTCATATTTAGATAGTTCTCCGACATTTCATGCACCTACATCTACATATATACTCCGCTAGCCACCAAGCGGTGTGTGCCGGAGGGCACAATTCACGTCAAAGTCATATTTCTCGCGATGGCTAAATGTACCAGGCACAAATCTTGCCGCTCTTCTTTGGACCTTCTCAATCTCTTGAATCAGACCCTACTGGTAAGGGTCCCATACAGACAAACAATACTCTAAGACTGGACGAACTAATGTATTGTAAGCAATTTCCTTTGTTGAAGGACAGCATCACTTCAGGATTCTACCAAAAACTGCAATCTAGAGTTCGCCTTACCCGTTACTTGTGTAATCTGATCATTCCATTTGAGATCATATTCCCCCCCCCCCCCTTTCTGTTCCACTCGTGGATGGTGCGAGGGAAAAACGACTGTCTGAACACCTCAGTACGAGCTCTTATTTCCCTTATCTTTGAATGATGATCATTACGCGATTTGATAGATGGTGGTAATAATATATGCTCTACATCCTCGGCAAAGATTGGATTTTGGAATTTAGTGAGCAGCCACTTCTGTTTAGCGCGTCATCTATCTGCAAGTGTGTCCCACTTGAAACTTTCTATGAGATTTGTAATGCTCTCGCAATGGCTGAATATACCAGTCACGAATCTTGCCGCTCTTCTTTGGACCTCGTCAACCTCTTGAATCAGACCCAACAGGTAAGGGTCCCATACAGACGAACAATACTCTAAGACTGAATGAACTAACGTATTGTAAGCAATTTCCTTTGTTGAAGGACTGCATCGCTTCAGGATTCTACCAATAAACCGCAATCTAGAGTTCGCCTTACCCGTTACTTGTGTAATCTGATCATTCCATTTGATATCATTTCGAATAGTCACACCCAGATACTTGAATGATGTTACCGCTTCCAAAGACTGATCATTTATTTTATACTCATACATTAATGGGGATTTTTGCCTTGTTATACGCAGTAGGTTACACTTACTAACATTGAGAGATAACTGCCAGTCATTACACCAGGCATTTATTTTCTGCAAATCTTCATTGATTTGTTCACAACTTTCATGTGATATTATTTTCCTGTAGGCTACAGCATCATCAGCAAACAGTCTAAGGCCGCTGTCAATACCATCAAGCAGTTCATTTATGTAAATCGTAAAAAGCAGACGACCTATTACGCTGCCCTGGGGCGCACCTGAAGTTACTCTTGTTTCTGTTGAAGTTACCCCATTCAGGATGACATACTGCTCCCTGTCTGTTAGAAAACATTCTATCCAACTGCATATGTCATTAGATAGACCATAAGCATGCACTTTTTTGTAGCAAGTGATAGTAAGGAACTGAGTCAAACGCCTTTCGAAAGTCGAGAAATATGGCATCAACCTGGGAGCCGGTATCTAGAGCCTGTTGTATATCATGCACAAAGAGGGCCAGCTGTGTCTCACATGAGCACTGTTTCCTAAAACTGTGCTGGTTTCTGCAGATGAGCTTCTCAGAGTCTAGTCCCGATGGATGTTCGAGTCCTCCCTCGGGCATGGGTGTGTGTGTTTATCCTTAGGATAAGTTAGGTTAAGTAGTGTGTAAGCTTAGGGACTGATGACCTTAGCAGTTAAGTCCCATAAGATTTTACACAGATTTGAACATTTTTAAACAGTGTCTTATATTTCAGGTCTGCATGTTTCACCTATCACAGTAGTTTGTTTGGGTATTTTATAATATTTCTAATGGAAGCCTTCCATGTTCCTAGTACTTCCTCTTTTAATTATATGTCACTGAGTAAGTTGGTATTTAGTTTTCGATGGCTTCCCACCAGAAAGTTCTGTTGTTTTGTCACATTAATTCTGATGATATAATGACAGTGATCCTAAATGTTTCCCAGCCATATTTCAGTAAATGTGTCAGTAACAGCTGTATTTGTTGAGGCATAGATCATATTGGTTCTACTTGCCGAATTGCTGATTGTGTGGGTGTAGGCTATTGTCACCATTTGTAACCTCCCAGGCAACATGCATATTTAGCTTTGATATTATCCTGCAGCACTGCACACCTGTTGTTATTTGGTGCATGGTTTCTCCGATTATTAACACAAATGAAATCTTTTCCATTCACAACATCAGAGGCAAAACAGGCATTACTTCTTGAACTTCTTGAACTCTACCCTTGTGGTTTTACAGTTGGTTCCAGACATTTATGAGATGCGTGCTTGCTATGGACATTGCTGTTGCCCTTCCATTTAGTAACCTATGCGTTTCTACATCTGGTATATCATCTTTCGTTAATAAAGCTGTATTAGCATTTTCAATTCTATAACGCGTTACATTACTACTTGAAATTGAGACTAGACTGTCCATATAAACCTCCTGCATTCCCGTAGACAAATGTCTATTTCAGCTATATATAAAATTTTAAATGTGACAGATGTTTCTAACTTTAAAAGTGTAGATTTTAAGTTTTTAATGCAGATGTGGCTTCCCAACTATGCCGATATCCTGTTAATCAGTTATAAAATTTGTCATAAAACTTCACCTCTTCCATTGATATATTAAATACTCTAACATCAGCCAAGTTACCTTCCGCCACACTGAAAGAAAACATGACCACAAACCCTGAAATTAATACCGTTTCAGTTACCTGAACATTTCCAAACAACACGTTCATAAACTAGATTGGAAAAAATTCTTAAATAAACTGTCGGATCATTACTACTGAATTGTGTCTATATTAAGTCTCTGATTCATAGTTAATCAATGCAGGATTTCTAAGGCTGTTGGCCATTCGTTATCATTTATAAATTACGTTTGGACAGTATTCTTTCTTGGTTATGTTTCCATTACAGCTGCGCTTCTCCTTTTGCGTCATCCTAGGAGTTGTTATAGCCGTCTGGATCCAGTAGATAATGGTAAGGATCTGGCAACTTTCCGCTCCGTCTCAAAATCATGAAGGTGGCACATTGGTAACCACCTTGAGGTGCAACTAGTTGCGATGACAAATCCACCCCAGATCTTAGAGGAGACAACATTCATATGTCACCATTTCCACATGTTCTACATCTACATGAGTGGTATGTCACTCTGGGAGATGTGCAACACTCTCTCATTAGTTGTAAACATTGTGTCGTCAAGGTTATTCTGTTGTGGAATGTAGCTATCATTTGTCACTCCTGTGACACTCATCTCTGATCTACTTAAACTTTCGGCAGTAGGCAAGCATGGTGCCTGAACTTCAATTGTTCGATCTTGCAACTCTGCACCATCTTGGTTCATTGTTTTTCACTATTGCTATCAACGATGGGCATATATTTTTTGGGCATGTTAGATTAATTTGCAAAAAATGGAAATTTCACAGAAATGTTAAAATTTTCATACACTAATTATTACACTTGATAAATGTAAATCACATAATATCAAATCCTGTTTTACATCTGTTATGATGTTCAAACTGTTGTGTCATAAATCTTTATGTTTTACTGACAATGTGTATAACACTGAAAAATTTCCGTAAATTTTTCGCCAACAAAATCCAAGGAAGGAAATAATGAGGAAAAGGTTTTTATCTACATCAAAAGAGGCACTACCAAGCGTAACCATGCAAGAAAGTTGCGTGGCCATCCTACCTTTGCTGCGCTGAATAAAACAGCTTACTACAGAAAAATTTTTACATAACCTGCATCCATTCTTATTCCTTTCAAAATTCTTCTCAATTTTTGCCTTTTTCCATTACTTGCTCCCTGTTCCCATTGGGATTTATGCAGACAGAAAATACAGGCAATTGGTTTTTATAATTCATAACAATATCATAGAAATTTCTTCCTATAACAATAATTAACAAACAACAGTAATGAACGATGCCCAGAAATCCTGGCACACAGGTTGACAGTTGTAATATATATAAAAATAATTTTTTTAAATGAATTATAATAGTATATGATTGAGTTGTTAAAATGTTTTGAGCTTATTGGTATTCTTTTGGGCATCGGACTACCTTACATTTTTGTCAAAGCTGCAGGTGACGGAGGACTCCGGGAACTCCGGCACTTGTCATAATCATGAAAATCCTCTTCCTGTAATTTTCCTCTTCATTTACTTCAATAAATAAAATGTTTGATACAGTTCTTTAACATTATATTATTCACTCACACATATAATACATCAAGATCGCAGTATGTCATCTCTGAAATGGCACATCCTCATTGCACTTCTACATACGAGACACTTTGACTGAGTCTCTCTAAACCAAAAAACTGTACGACAAATTGAATTAGAATATATATATAAAAAGAAAGATGATGAGACTTACCAAACAAAAGCGCTGGCAGGTCGATAGACACACAAACAAACACAAACATACACACAAAATTCAAGCTTTCACAACCAACGGTTGCCTCATCAGGAAAGAGAGAAGGAGAGGGAAAGATGAAAGGATTTGGGTTTTAAGGGAGAGGGTAAGGAGTCATTCCAATCCCGGGAGCGGAAAGACTTACCTTAGGGGGAAAAAAGGACAGGTATACACTCGCGCACACACACACACACACATATATATATATATATATATATATATATATATATATATATATATATATATATATACACTCCTGGAAATGGAAAAAAGAACACATTGACACCGGTGTGTCAGACCCACCATACTTGCTCCGGACACTGCGAGAGGGCTGTACAAGCAATGATCACATGCACGGCACAGCGGACACACCAGGAACCGCAGTGTTAGCCGTCGAATGGCGCTAACTGCGCAGCATTTGTGCACCGCCGCCGTCAGTGTCAGCCAGTTTGCCATGGCATACGGAGCTCCATTGCAGTCTTTAACACTGGTAGCATGCCGCGACAGCGTGGACGTGAACCGTATGTGCAGTTGACGGACTTTGAGCGAGGGCATATAGTGGGCATGCGGGAGGCCGGGTGGACGTACCGCTGAATTGCTCAACACGTGGGGCGTGAGGTCTCCACAGTACATCGATGTTGTCGCCAGTGGTCGGCGGAAGGTGCACGTGCCCGTCGACCTGGGACCGGACCGCAGCGATGCACGGATGCACGACAAGACCGTAGGATCCTACGCAGTGCCGTAGGGGACCGCACCGCCACTTCCCAGCAAATTAGGGACACTGTTGCTCCTGGGGTATCGGCGAGGACCATTCGCAACCGTCTCCATGAAGCTGGGCTACGGTCCCGCACACCGTTAGGCTGACTTCCGCTCACACCCCAACATCGTGCAGGCCGCCTCCAGTGGTGTCGCGACAGGCGTGAATGGAGGGACGAATGGAGACGTGTCGTCTTCAGCGATGAGAGTCGCTTCTGCCTTGGTGCCAATGATGGTTGTATGCATGTTTGGCGCCATGCAGGTGAGCGCCACAATCAGGACTGCATACGACCGAGTCACACAGGGCCAACACCCGGCATCATGGTGGGGGGAGCGATCTCCTACACTGGCCGTACACCACTGGTGATCGTCGAGGGGACACTGAATAGTTCACGGTACATCCAAACCGTCATCGAACCCATCGTTCTACCATTCCTAGACCGGCAAGGGAACTTGCTGTCCCAACGGGACAATGCACATCCGCATGTATCCCGTGCCACCCAACGTGCTCTAGAAGGTGTAAGTCAACTACCCTGGCCAGCAAGATCTCCGGATCAGTCCCCCATTGAGCATGTTTGGGACTGGATGAAGCGTCGTCTCACGCGGTCTGCACGTCCAGCACGAACGCTGGTCCAACTGTGGCGCCAGGTGGAAATGGCATGGCAAGCCATTCCACAGGACTACATCCAGCATCTCTACGATCGTCTCCATGGGAGAATAGCAGCCTGCATTGCTGCGAAAGGTGGATATACACTGTACTAGTGCCGACATTGTGCATGCTCTGTTGCCTGTGTCTATGTGCCTGTGGTTCTGTCAGTGTGATCATGTGATGTATCTGACCCCAGGAATGTGTCAATAAAGTTTCCCCTTCCTGGGACACACCGGTGTCAATGTGTTCTTTTTTCCATTTCCAGGAGTGTGTGTGTATATATATATATATATATATATATAATAGAGGGAAACATTCCACGTGGGAAAAATATATTTAAAAAGAAAGATGAGACTTACCAAACAAAAGCGCTGGCAGGTCGATAGACACACAAACAAACACAAACATACACACAAAAATCTAGCTTTCGCAACCAACGGTTGCCTCGTCAGGAAAGAGGGAAGGAGAAGGAAAGACAAAAGGATATGGGTTTTAAGGGAGAGGGTAAGGAGTCATTCCAATCCCGGGAGCGGAAAGACTTACCTTAGGGGGAAAAAAGGACAGGTATACACTCGCACACACACACATATCCATCCACACATACACAGACACAAGCAGACATTTGTAAAGGCAAAGAGTTTGGGCAGAGATGTCAGTCGGGACGGAAGTACAGAGGCAAAGATGATGTTGAAAGACAGGTGAGGTATGAGCGGCGGCAGATTGAAATTAGAAATTAGCGGAGATTGAGGCCTGGCGGATAGCGAGAAGAGAGGATATGCTGAAGGGCAAGTTCCCATCTCCGGAGTTCAGACAGGTTGGTGTTAGTGGGAAGTATCCAGATAACCCGGACGGTGTAACACTGTGCCAAGATGTGCTGGCCATGCACCAAGGCATGTTTAGCCACAGGGTGATCCTCATTACCAACAAACACTGTCTGCCTGTGTCCATTCATGCGAATGGACAGTTTGTTGCTGGTCATTCCCACATAGAACGCTTCACAGTGTAGGCAGGTCAGTTGGTAAATCACGTGGGTGCTTTCACACGTGGCTCTGCCTTTGATCGTGTACACCTTCCGGGTTACAGGACTGGAATAGGTGGTGGTGGGAGGGTGCATGGGACAGGTTTTACACCGGGGGCGGTTACAGGGGTAGGAGCCAGAGGGTAGGGAAGGTGGTTTGGGAATTTCATAGGGATGAACTAAGAGGTTACGAAGGTTAGGTGGACGGCGGAAAGACACTCTAGGTGGAGTGGGGAGGATTTCATGAAGGATGGATCTCATTTCAGGGCAGGATTTGAGGAAGTCGTATCCCTGCTGGAGAGCCACATTCAGAATCTGATCCAGTCCCGGAAAGTATCCTGTCACAAGTGGGGCACTTTTGGGGTTCTTCTGTGGAAGGTTCCGGGTTTGAGGAGATGAGGAAGTGGCTCTGGTTATTTGCTTCTGTACCAGGTCGGGAGGGTAGTTATGGGATGCAAAAGCTGTTTTCAGGTTGTTGGTGTAATGGTTCAAGGATTCCGGACTGGAGCAGATTCGTTTGCCACGAAGACCTAGGCTGTAGGGAAGGGACCGTTTGATGTGGAATGGGTGGCAGCTGTCATAATGGAGGTACTGTTGCTTGTTGGTGGGTTTGATGTGGACGGACGTGTGAAGCTGGCCATTGGACAGGTGGAGGTCAACGTCAAGGAAAGTGGCATGGGATTTAGAGTAGGACCAGGTGAATCTGATGGAACCAAAGGAGTTGAGGTTGGAGAGGAAATTCTGGAGTTCTTCTTCACTGTGAGTCCAGATCATGAAAATGTCATCAATAAATCTGTACCAAACTTTGGGTTGGCAGGCCTGGGTAACCAAGAAGGCTTCCTCTAAGCGACCCATAAATAGGTTGGCGTACGAGGGGGCCATCCTGGTACCCATGGCTGTTCCCTTTAATTGTTGGTATGTCTGGCCTTCAAAAGTGAAGAAGTTGTGGGTCAGGATGAAGCTGGCTAAGGTAATGAGGAAAGAGGTTTTAGGTAGGGCGGCAGGTGATCGGCGTGAAAGGAAGTGCTCCATCGCAGCGAGGCCCTGGACATGCGGAATATTTGTGTATAAGGAAGTGGCATCAATGGTTACAAGGATGGTTTCCGGGGGTAAGAGACTGGGTAGGGATTCCAGGCGTTCGAGAAAGTGGTTGGTGTCTTTGATGAAGGATGGGAGACTGCATGTAATGGGTTGAAGGTGTTGATCTACGTAGGCAGAGATGCGTTCTGTGGGGGCTTGGTAACCAGCTACAATGGGACGGCCGGGATGATTGGGTTTGTGAATTTTGGGAAGAAGGTAGAAGGTAGGGGTGCGGGGTGTTGGTGGGGTCAGGAGGTTGATGGAGTCAGGTGAAAGGTTTTGTAGGAGGCCTAAGGTTCTGAGGATTCCTTGAAGCTCCGCCTGGACATCAGGAATGGGATTACCATGGCAAACTTTGTAAGTGGTGTTGTCTGAAAGCTGACACAGTACGTGGCTGAGGGACTGTGTCAGCTTGGTGCATGACCAGCACATCTTGGCGCAGTGTTACACCGTTCGGGTTATCTGGATACTTCCTACTAACACCAACCTATCCGAACTCCGGAGATGGGAACTTGCTCTTCAATATATCCTCTCTTCCCGTTATCCACCAGGCCTCAATGTCCGCTAATTTCAAGTTGCCGCCACTCATACTTCACCTGTCATTCAACAACATCTTTGCCTCTGCACTTCTGCCTCGACTGACATCTCTGCCCAAACTCTTTGTCTTTAAATATGTCTGCTTGTGTCTGTATATGTGTGGATGGATATGTGTGTGTGTGCGAGTGTGTACCCGTCCTTTTTTCCCCCTAAGGTAAGTCTTTCCGCTCCCGGGACTGGAATGACTCCTTACCCTCTCCCTTAAAACTCACATCCTTTCGTCTTTCCCTCTCCTTCCCTCTTTCCTGATGAGGCAACAGTTTGTTGCGAAAGCTTGAATTTTGTGTGTATGTTTGTGTTCGTTTGTGTGTCTGTCGACCTGCCAGCACTTTCATTTGGTAAGTCACATCTACTTTGTTTTTAGATATATTTTTCCTTCGTGGAATGTTTCCTTCTATTATAACCATATCATATATATATATATATATATATATATATATATATATATATATATATATATATATATATATATATATATAATAGAGGGAAACATTCCACGTGGGAAAAATATATTTAAAAAGAAAGATGATGAGACTTACCAAACAAAAGCGCTGGCAGGTCGATAGACACACAAACAACCTGCCAAACAACCTATCGACCTGCCAGCGCTTTTGTTTGGTAAGTCTCATCATCTTTCTTTATATATATATATATATATATATATATATATATATATATATATATATATAGGCGCTGGCGGGTCGATGGACGCGCAGACAAGCACAAGCATGCACACGGGGTTCTGGCTTTCGCAACCAGCGGTTGCCTCGTCGGGGGGGAGGGAGGGGGAGGGAGTGACAGGGGGATTTGGGTTTTGGGAGAGGGGGTGGGGAGTCGTTCCGGTCCCGGGAGTGGAGGGACTTGCCTTGGGGGGAGGAGGGGACAGGTGTGCGCTCGCACACACACGCGTGTCCATCCGCATGTGCACCATATGCGGATGGATATGTGTGTGTGTGCGAGTGTATACCTGTCCTTTTTTCCCCCTAAGGTAAGTCTTTCTGCTCCTGGGATTGGAATGACTCCTTACCCTCTCCCTTAAAACCCAAATCCTTTTGTCTTTCCCTCTCCTTCCCTCTTTCCTGACGAGGCAACCGTTGGTTGCGAAAGCTAGAATTTTGTGTGTATGTTTGTGTTTGTTTGTGTGTCTGCCAGCGCTTTTGTTTGGTAAGTCTCATCATCTTTCTTTATATATATATAATTTTTTTTTTTTACCAAGCATTCATAATTGATGTCTTTGCCAACTTTCTGGTTATCTGATGTTTCAATTTTTTGTTTTTAATTTTTTTGTATATGTACATATACAAATCTTAATTTTATGGCATCCTGGGGGCCTTTCATCATGTACTTATCCAAATATCAGCCAGATTATATGACATATCAGCATGTATCATAATCAAGATTGCTTCACAAATTTCAAGACATTTGGCATACATTTTTAACTTCATGAAGTAGAATTTCCTGAAAGTTTTAAGTAATTATTTAAAAACAGTGATAAGATCAAGAAAGAAAACTGTCACCCATTATTATTCCTTCTAGGATTCTCTATAGTATTAGAAAAATTGATGTTGCTCCATACCAACAAATATCCAAACGATTGTAAATTACTGAACAGAAATCAGAAATTGGAGAGGAGGTCGGGGTGTTAAAATAGTGTGGTATGAGTTAATTTAGATCTTACCAAAGCATTTGATACTGTCCATGTTGTTATCTTTCAGAAAAATTGGAAATTCTGGATACTTGAAGGTCAGGCAAAAATTGGTTTGTTTCGTACCTGCCAATTTGATCCATTTTGTATATAGGTCTATTGTCACCTTATTCCAGTCACAAACTAACTTGAGTATCAAATGCCAAAAAAAAGTGGAAATAGTAGTGCCACAAGGTAATATTCTAGGCATAATATTACACACCACAGATAGTGTAGTAAATGTCAAGCTAACTGCAGATGATACTAAAGGGATAAGAAGAGTGCCAGAACAATTGCTCCCTACAACCACTGATTAAGTCCTCAACTATGTCAATTTGTGGTTCAATGCAAACATGTTGACATTAAACATAAATAAAATGAATTGCATGGTATTTGGGAAATTAAGTTAAATATAAATCTAGATCTTATTTTGGATGACCAAGCGACAGAGCTAGAGTAAATCTACAAAATTGCTGGAGATTTATGTCAATGAAAACTTAAAATTTCATGAACCTGTAATAAAACCAACACAGAAACTCAGTTCAGTCTGTTTTGCTCTCAGAATTATCACAAATGTTTTAACCTCAGAAAGTGGCAGGTTAGCTTAGTTTGGCTATTTTCAGTCTCTTGCAACACAAAGAATAATATTTTGGTGTTTCACCATATGTCACCTAAAACAATTTTTTTCATTAGACTGAATAAATAACACACAGTGCTCCACAGATACTAAAATCCATATTCAGAAAGTGTAAAATACTAACAGTACTGCACTGTATATATTCAAATGTGATTCTTATATCAAGGCCAACATTCAATATTTTCAGATGAATGCTGACTTTCATAGTTACAACACCAGAAATAGCACATCACTCCATGCACAGCAAACAAAAAGAAAAAAAAAAAACACTACAGCACATGGGCCATATCAGGCTAAATTTTACTACAGACTGCTCATCTACATCAGAAAGTTAGAAGATATTAGTAAATTTAAAATAGAATTTTAAAAATATCTACTTGAGCAACTTTTCTACATGATGACTGATTATGTCAGCCATCATCATTGTGTGTCAAGGAGTTGCTGCTTACGGATGACTAAAGCATAAGCCTTTCGAGAACAGACTACAAATTATAGTAACACAAGCATACATATACAGACAGGTGACAAAAGTTGAGGGATAGCAATATGCACATGGCGGTGGTATCACATACACAGAGTATAAAAGAACATTGGCAAAGCCGTCATTTGTATTTGGGTGATTCAAGTGAAAAGGTTTCCCATATGACTATGGCCACATGACAGGAATTAACAGACTTTTAAATGTAATGCTAGTTGGAGATAGATGGATGAGGCATTCCATTTTGGAAATCATTAGGGAATTTGATATTCCGAGAGCTATAGTGTCAAGAGTGTGCCAAGAATAGCAAATTTCAGGCCTTATTGGTGGCATTTGTGTAGAGTTGTCAGTACTAACAGATGAGCAGCATTACATGTAATAATGACATAAATCATTGTGAGTCAAATGAGGAACTTATCCATTAGGATATGTTTTAATAATCTGAAATAATATGCTTACAAGTTAGCTAAAACAAAATTGTCAAATACAAAAGAATTATAACTGGATTTTTTAGTATTGGTATTTTCATAAAAAATTATCATTTGAAAGTTCAAGACAATCAGCACAGAAATATCAAGACTGTTTAGTACTGTATAACATAAAATACAAAGTGACTTGCTCAATTAAAAAATGTAATTCTTTTGTGAGAATGTGTGTAAATATTAGTAATCAAAATAACTATGTTGTTTAGTATCACTAAACATTTAGAGGTTTTAGAATTAACTGTTACAGTTCATATTTTACCAAGTTTAGCTTTGGAAAACTGTATTTTACAAAACTACATATGAAGAATATGTTTATGCTTTCTGCTGAGTCTACTGTTACACATAGATAATTTTGTACAAGTTTTTCTCAATTATAAATTAATAAAATACTGACTGTAATAATTTATTTCACTGCTGAGGCTTTATATAAGTGTACACAGCTGCTGCAAAGTGGGTTGTGGCAGTTGGTAGTTGTCAGAAACAGTTCGATGCAGTACTAGTTGTAAAAGTTTGTTAAGGGCAGTAAGCTGGGTTGAATGAACGAAGATGTTATGAGTTAAGTGGTGATGTACCTTTCCATTTCAAGAGGTTACCCTCCATGAATTGCAAAAAAGGATACAGCATTTTTCAGAAGTAATGACAACAGGATTCCTGGAGCAAATACATATGGACAAAAGTAACATTTCCTGTTCCAAGAAGTATATGATTTGCAATATGCCTCAGGTGGTAGGTGAAACACTTTTACTCTAAAACCTGAATTTTGTAACTTAATTCTTTGTTTGACTTGCATCAGAACATGAATTTTACAACTGTACAATTTACATTATCTCGTGTGTATTATTTTGTATGTATATCTGATTGTTCCCCTTCCTTGTAATGATATCACACAAAACCTACTTGTACATTTGGACAACAGCCTTACAATATTTATTGTCTACACATAGATAAAGAAATGTATAAGAATAAAATGGAATAGGGAATGAACCCTCTGCCACACACCATCAGATAGCTTTCCAAGTAAAGATGCAATTATAGATGTAGAACTAGATAGAATGACTCACTTAATAGTGAGCAAAACAGACTTTCACATCTGTGATCCCTGCAGCCTGTCTGTCCTCCCACCCATTCCCTTTAGTCCTTTTACTCATTCTTTCATTTTTTTATCTCAAAAATACATACAAAGATGCCTAGCACAACAACAAAAAGAGGTAAATAGGTAAACAACTGATACTGTAGCTTGATGTTAGTCTTAAACAGATTACTCTCTTTATTTAATTACTGAATGAAATTAAGTGACATAGATATTCTCAGAAAAAATAGTTCTTGTAGGTGTGCCCAAAACTAAATCAGTTTTTATGTCAAATACAAGTAACAAACAGAAGAACATACTCATCAAAAGAATAATGGAGACCAGGATAGCAGGATGGATAGGAGTCATTACAGATCAGTAACATTTATATTCAAAATAATTTATGTAATTTCAACAGATTTTGCAAACAGATCAACATAATCTTTATTATATACACTTAACATTACAACAAGATTAAAATTTTCTATGCGCCTCTCATAAAAGTATCACTTTATCTTGGATTTGGTATATTATGAGGTATAGTGTGTTTTGTTACTGTGTTGACTGCAAACTTTTAAGGGAACTTCATTTTCTTCATTGTGCAGTTGTGAGAAACTAATGCACTGGCTGCTGGCTTTTGGTGAAGTGTTTGATAAAATTCTATCCATTTCCTGTATGATGCCAAGCAAACGTGTGTCAGTGTTATCTACTACATCGCTGCTGTCTCCAATTTCCTCAGAAGGCGGTGATTGTAAATACTTAAGATTTTCCACCTGTTGATTCCTTTTTAGGAATCTCATATTCAGCAGAGAATCAGACAATTTACGCATTCCTTTTGAAGCAGAAAGTGATGTGAGGCTCCTCTGAATTGGATCATCATCATTATAACTATTGTCTTCATCATCAGCTCCTCTTGTAATATAGGCTGCACTACAGTCCCTGAAGAAATGAATTCCTAATGCATTGGAATGTTCTTGTTTACTGAATGAACACAGCAGGATGTGGGAGAAAGAACTATGTGATGCAAATGCCACTATGTGATCATGAGGGTGATATGTTACAGAACTGACTGCACAACTTCCACTGCCACCAAACTTAAGCTTCGTGTATATTGCTGCTTCATCACCAGTATCTGCATTCCACACATGAACAGTGCCATCTTCACTGCCACAAAACACTAAACTCCCACAAGGTGTAATACATGCTGCAGACTGAAACCTGTGAAATCAATATCATAAGAATTACATTCACTATTATCTATCATTTTAGCACACATTATCATCCTACGGTGCTACAGAACACATTAATCAATCATTAAATAAAATGGGATACAATGTTTCTCACTGAACAGAAACAACATTGAGCAGCAGACAGGGAAAAATCACACACACACACACACCAACTTCTATCTATCAGTACCCCAGCCAGTCTAGAAAGAAGTGAGAAAAGGAAAGTAGCTTGACATAAATAGATCAAGGAGGAGGAGGAGGAGAAGGAGCAGGAGGAAGAGTTTAGGTTACAAATTACTACTTGCATGCAACATGTACATGTGGCTGTTACCTACACAAGGAAGCAGTGGAGTCTCTCCCAGAACAAATGCAGAGAAAGAGAGATGATCCAAAATGAAACAAAGAGATGTGGAAATGAAAAGAGAGGTGAACGAGAGTGGGATACTTTATTTTATGTATTGATTTATTTAGCTCTACAAGCTAAGCTGCAAGCACTGTGTTGCATTCTACATGGGCATGGCAAACAACAAGATGCCTGTCCACGTGAACGGCTACTGACAACTGTGGCCAAGAAACAAGTGGACCACCTGGTTGCTGAACACGCTGCCAAACATGACATCCTTCACAGCCTGTTCCATATGGATCCTTCCCACCAACACTAGCTTTTCCGAATTGTGCAGGTGGGAACTTTCCCTGCAATTTATCCTACATTCCTGTAACCCTCCTGGCCTCAACATTCATTAGTCATTGTCCTCACCCATCCAGCCTCCCTGTTCTCTTTCCAGCACTATACAGCCCTCATTCCACCATCACACCCAGTCTTTTTACTTCTCTCCTTTTCCACTACCCCCTCTCCCCACCTCTCCCCTGCCCATCAACTAACCTTCCGACTTGCTGAAGCATAGTAAGGTCGATTTTGTGGCTTCACAGTTTCCAAGCCACATTTCAGGTTATCACTTACATTAATAAGTGCAGTTTTTGCACTATAGTGTTTACCATGTTAATATTTGTTATAACAGTTGAATACATGTAAGTATTCAGCAAAAATAGATCCCAGGGCTTTGGATACAATAGGTAATACAGTTGGTTAACATAAGGTGATTGTGGGTTGTCAATTTCCGGAATAGGTCACTCTATGCATCTTTTTCATGGAGGGAGATATGGCCCCTACATGACAGAAAAATTAAATATGCTGTTAAGACAGGTAATAAGCTATCAGTGAAATTAATTATGCTGCAAAGATAGATACTTAACTATCAGTGACATTCTCAATTATGGTTACACTGATACCATCATTGTCTTTTGCTTTCAGAAGAGATTCTCATTTTTGCTTTTCTTGTTGTATTTACTGTTACACCTTTTAGGTGCAAAATTTTGTGGTTATTAATGTAATTTGGGGATTCTATTGGGAAATAATTCCTTGCTGCAAGGGAGTTGAGTAGCACTGAGAAAATTCATCCAGTTTATCAGCTGAAACCTGAAAATAAGTTCATCAGCTATAACCTGAAAGGCAGTTTCTGATTTTGTCTTTCTTATACTCAAGCTGTGGAGACTCTTCCACAGAGCTGCAGGTGCCATATTGCTGCATACAAATGAACAAGCATGCCTCAATTTGACTCTGTGAATACATTGCTTTACCTTTTTTCTTAACTTCCTTTATTTTTTGTAATGTTTGGGTTTCAGATTTGTCTTGAAATATATATGAGTAACATCCCTGTTGTGTATCATGTGTCATAATTCAGTTGTCAGCAAAGAAGCAGGAAATTTTCATCCACAGATAGTACTTATAAGTTTATTACTAGGTCCATGGATTTTGCAATCAATCACAGACTCTGATTAACTGATGCCACAAGGTTTCTGAGTAATCAGCTGTTACAGCATCATGACCTGTGTGTTTAATATTCCTAGAAATTATGTAACATGATTTAAGCTTTAGGGGCTGTGAGGCATACGCCAGGAATATTACTCTGAGGCCTGGAGGAAAAATTTGAATAGAACAGAATAGAAGTTTATTGTCTTGTAACATACAATTTCAACCCATTGAATTAATGTACAGGACACTTGTCAAAACACAAAAACTGGTTTACAGTTTTCCTTATAATATCAGTAATATAATATGCAATACTGAATAATTAATTAAGCAATTAATATTTTTTCTTCAAAAGTAACAAACTTTTAAAAATCAATGGTCCTATGTACTTGATCTCTCCTGCTCAAATTTTCAGGTTGTCATTTATAAAATCTTCTACTGAATAAGTAACACCTGCACTCATATAAGGTTTTTTGAGTGTTTCTAAATTTATGCTGAGCAATTCTCTTTCTTTCAATTTGTTATAAATTTTCACATCCATATAATGTGAAGTTTGAGCATAAGGTTGTAAATGGTGGATGGGCAGCATAAAATTATTTTGATTTCTGGTGCTATAATCATGTTGAAAATGATTTGCTACAAATAAATCAGGGTTATTGTGTACAAAGATAATCAGCTCATATATGTATAGTGAGGGAACACTTAATATATTTAGATTTTTTAGGAGTGGGCAACATGATTTTCTTAGCCCTATACTGCACATATTTCTAATGACAGTTTTCTGAAGCTTTAGAATTAGACATATATGGATTGAGGTAGCCCAAAATACAATTCTGTAGCTTACTACTGACTCAAAGTAGCTGTTATATACTACTTTTCTTGTGTCCATACTGGTAGCATTGTATAGTATCCTCATGCAAATGCTAGGCTATTTAATTTATTTGCAAGGTACTGTACATGTGATCCCCATGATAGATTTTTATCTAGTTGCATTCCTGGGAAATTCACACAGCTAGCTTCCTGAAAATCCTGGTTTCTGTGAATGACCTGAATATCATTTAATTCTGCTTGTTTTGTTTTAAACTGCATTAACTGAGTCTTTTCCAGGTTTAATTTTAACCTATTTAAATCAAACCAGGTATCTAATTTTTCTTAAGTATTTAATACAGTTTGTGGAATTTGGTCAGCATTGTTATAGAATCCTGCATGACTGAGTAAGTGAGCACAAAATACAAGATGGGTTGAACACACCCTAACTGGATAGGCTGCCTGCACTAGTTCTAGTGACCAAGCATAGAAGCTGTGACCGAATACGTAGCATGTAACTTCAAACACATTACACATGTAATTATCCGTGTGAGACTGCAGCCAGTATGGGCTTCTCATTTGTGGTGTGTCTCTCTCTGTAAACATGCAGTGTGAAGCAGCCAGTGCAGTAAGGCATAAGATTGAAACCAATGTTTACACATTGAAGAAATTGGAAGGTCTAAAAAGCCAAGTATGGAGTACATTTCTGTAGACGAAAACAGTGCGTCTACTGGGTACATATCATGCATAAACTGCTCCACATTATTGCATTTCCAGTTGGGAACCACTCATTTAAAGAAACACAGTTGCAAGAAACCTCACAAAGATACAGCTCCTTCAGGGATACTGGCAGTAACAAAAAATAGTGTTACAGCAAAGTGTGTTGCACTGTGTGCTAAAGATTTCAGACCTTTTAATGCTGTTTCTGGTGAAGGTTTCGGAGAACTAGGCCAAGAATTAATATATTTAGGTGTGCATTATGGAGAAAACATGGCAGATGTCATGCCACATCTCTCTATTATAAGCAGACATGTCAAACAACAAGCTGTTGCAATATGAAACAGCATAATGCCTTCTGTTATTGCGGAAGTTATTAGTAAAACATATGCTGCAACAATTGATATGTGGACTGGTTCGCATAATCAGGTGCACTATTTCACGCTTACAACACATTAAATTAACACAGATTCATCTCTTGTGAACAATGTTTTATTTACAACAAAATACCCGGACGTTAATACAATGGGAGTAAATATTATGAAAGAAATTGAAGAGAGGATGGCTGATTGGGGACATTGGAATCATGAAAGGATTCCTTGTGCTGCTCATTGTATAAACACAGCACTTAGCCATACTTTCGATGAAAATAACTTCTTGTTAAATCATGTCCCGAAAATTGCATCAACAGTAAATACTGCAAAATGCATTGTAAGGTACATTAAGAGAAGTGGCCTCTGCTCGTCTTTGAAATCATTGTTAAAACAAGAGGTCTGCACATGCTGGAACAGCTTGTACACTATGCTGGAATCCTTACACACTCAGTACAATGAAGTTGCTGCTTTGCTGACAGAAAAGGACTCCACTTACAGATTGCAAGGATATGATAATGAGCTTGCAGGACAAACTGCACATTTTCTGAGACCATTTAAAGAGGCCACAGATGAATTAGAAGGTGAAAAAGAACCGACAATCCAGTTAGTTCTTCTTTGCTTTCACAATCTGCAACAAATTTGCAGTGTCAATGACACTGACCCTCAGGTGAGAAATTATTGCAGTTAAAAGCACTGTTTCATTATGATATGTGATAGATTTATAATTAACTAGCATAATTGATGTGTACTAACAGTATTTTTTAGGCCAGCAACAGTGGCCGAGCGTCTCTAGGTTCCAGTCTGGAACTATGCGACCGCTATGGTCACGGGTTCGAATCCTACCTCGGGCATGGATGTGTGTCATGTCCTTAGGTTAGTTAGGTGTAAGTAGTTCTAAGTTCTAGCGGACAGATGACCTCAGATGTTAAGTCCCATAGTGCTCAGAGGTATTTGAACCATTTGTATTTTTTAACAGGAGGTACAAAAGATTAAAAATTGAGCCCTGACTTTCGTTTGTGAGAAGATTGTGATCACTTCCAGACATAAAATTTCTATGTTTCTTTGGCCATCTTTCCATGATCTTAATATGCTTGAAATAAATGAAAAGCACGAAATTCTTAGCAATGTGCGACAAATGTGTGCCACTTATGCAGGTACAACATAAATCATTAACATAATCATTTTTGCATAGTTAGTGGATAGTGTATTATAGAGAAATGGGAATGTTATAATTTGTATAATATTTCATTAACGTAAAACACCTCATTTTTACAGGATCGTTTTGATGATTTCCACATCAGTTCTGTAATACTTGTCTCTTTTGTTTATTATCATAGATCTTTCAAGAACTGTGTCATCACCACCCAAAACAAGAGATGGTTTCAAGGAATATGAAGTAGATCTCTACATTATAATGCACCTAGGAGATGATGATGACATCTTAAAGTGGTGGAGTAGACTTGAAACACATCTACCAGGTCTGGCTCCAGTTGCAAGATGTATTTTATGTATCCCACCAACAAGTGCACCTAGTGAGAGATGCTTCAGTAAAGCCGTCATGTTATTAACAAATCGACATAGCCAATTAAATCTGGAACACGTTAGTGATTTACTGCTGATTAACAATAACTATAATTTTGTTTCTGTTGCAAACAAGTGAAAAGTATGACAAGTTATGTCTGTAAATGTTTAATGTTCTTTGTATGCTTTCTTTATGAAGATGGTTGTCTTCTAGATTACAGGGACAGCACTTATTTAATGTTTCCTATTAATGAAAGGAAAAATATATCTTCTGTTTGGAAATGAGACTCGTCTTCTATCCATGATTGTATTGCAATATCATTTTACTTTCCAAGTGCTTTATGAATTTGGCTGTGTCACATACCCGTTCTTGGAAATGTTACTTTTGTATTAAAACAGAGAGAGAGACAGAGATAAATACATTGTTTGTGTGTGTGTGTGTGTGTGAGAGAGAGAGAGAGAGAGAGAGAGAGAGAGAGAGAGAAGCATTGGATTTGTAAAGTACAGCAGTGCAGCGAGGCAAGGTGAGACGTCAGCGGTGACCAGTCATGCTCGGTTATCTGCGTGTCCGGAGTCCGGACAACAGACATGGGGCGAGTACGTGACCGAGCCAAGTCGTGTGGGGCCGGACACAAGCAGCTTGGTCCCCCCATCAAATGGGCAAACTGTGACCGGTCAAACATTGGGCATTGCAGCACTCTACATTGTTACTTTCAACGATTACAGATGTGTCATCTGCAAATAAAACTGAGTGGCACTCAATATTAAGTGACAAATCATTTATGTAAAACAGAAACAGAATGGGACCTAGGACAGAACCTTGGGGTACTCCATGTGAAATGGTTTTCCATTTTGAAGTATAAGTTCCTCTCTCTGATGATATAATCACTCTTTGTCTTCAATAGAACTTAAACAATTCTAATACCATGCCCCTGATTCTATACTTTCCCAGTTTACAGACTAGAAAGGAGTGATTCACACTACCAAAGGCCTTTGACAGGTCACAAAAAATTCCTGCAGCATGCAGTGAGCTGTCTAGAGATGAGCTAATTTTATCAACAAAATTATTTATACCATATATTGTGGTTTTGCCTTTTTGAAATCCATACTGATATTCTGAGTTTATTTTTAATTTTTATATGAAATTTTGAATTCGTATGGTGACTACCTTTTCAAATACTTTTGATATTGATATAAGAAGAGACACTGGGTGATAGTTTCCCATATGTTCTTTTGTGCATTTTTTGAATAGTGGCTTAACTACTGTGTACTTCAGTGTGTCTGGAAAATAACCTTCTTGAAGGGACTGGTTAATTATTGTAGTTGGTGGCTGCGGAATTATTTTTTAACACTTTTGTTGGTATGGCATCCTAATTTGCTGATGTTTTACCTTTTAGCGACAGTATCATATCTTCTATACCTTTTATAGTAGTTTTGGTAAATGTACTGAAAAGTTCACCATCAGATTGCTCACTGTTGAAGAAATTTACCTTGTCTGAGTTATCTTCTACACTGATTTTTGATTTGTTTACATTTACAAAGAACTAATAAAATAATTCAGAAATTTGAGCAGGATTTACAATAGTTTCATCCTCTACCTTGATTTCAGAAATATCATGGCCTCTACCTGTGGCACCTGTTCCACCTTTGATCACTAACCACAATGCCTTTGATTTAATATTTTTTAAAACATATTTTTGTAATTTTTTACATAGGTAAGAAAATCAGGACTTTTATTATGTTTTAGTTCCCTATGTAGCCATCTTTCTCTTGCACTAGAGATTTTTATTCCTTCAGTAATGCACTTTACTTTATTTTCTACTTTTTTATGATGTGCAATGATGCAGAAAGTTTCATTAAAAACAAGTAGGAAGTCTTCCAAGAAAGTAGCAAAATTTTCAGGGCATGACCTATAGCCCACTCCACCTTATTTAATCTATGGTGGAATAAGTTCATATTTTCTTTACTGAACTGGTGTTTTGTGTAGGTTTTTTTCGAGGAAGGTTCTATGGTTCTTGTTAACTCCATAAACAGAGTACAATGATCAGAAAGTCATAAATCTAAACAAAACTTATTTGCCTCATTATAAGTGTAAGTGATTAAAATACATGGTGTCCGAAAAGTCTTTCCCTGATTACATAAATTGATAACTCAAGAAAGAAGTAATATACAAATCTGAAACTTGTGTCGAATTGTTTACAATTATCAAAGTTTTTTTTTCTGTTTTAGGTTCACAGTACATAAATAGTGGATGAGGTGCAGTGCCCAAGAAGCCATGTTAACCAATCAGGAGAAGGCACAGTGTGTCCTGTGGTACCATGAGACACGATCACCAACCACAGTGCAGAGACACTTCCAGACAACATTTGGAAGGAATCCTCCTGATGTCAAGAGCATTAAAGCCTGGTATGAGAGGTTCAAGAACACAGGATTGGTTGCTGACCTTCCGAGGTCTGGTCGACCAAGAACCTCAGCAGACAGGTTGGAAGCTGTAAGGCAGTCTTTTCTGCGAAGTCCGAAGAAATCAGTGTGCAGGGCCTCACGTGAATTACAGATGCCAAAAAGCTCTCTCCATGACATTTTACACAAACGTTTATTGTTTCATGCATACAAAGTGCAAATCATTCAGGCCTTGTTGCCCAATGACAGTACATGTCGATATGACTTCGAAATGCTATCACATATTGAGGACAATGATGGTTATCTCAGACGAATTGCTTTTTCTGATGAAGCAACCTTTTTTGTCAGTGGAGTAGTGAATCACTATAATGTGCGCATTTGGGGTTCACAACCCCCTGGTGCGAGGTCATGGAGTGCACCAGAGGCAGTGCAAAGGTGAATGTTTGGTGCGCACTATTGCACGATCGAATTATCGGGCCATTCTTTTTCGCTGAGGCTACAATCACATCTGCAGTGTATCTGGACATGTTGCAACTGTATGCTGTTCCTCAGCTGCTTCAGTATCACCCCAATGTCTTGTTTTAGCAAGACGGTGCACCGCCTCATTGGGGTTTGGCCATCCGTGACTATCTCGATATGACCTTTCCTGGGCAATGGATTGGTCATGATGGGCCAACAGTTTGGCCTCCAGGCTCTCCTGACATAATCCCATTAGACTTCTTTTTATGGGGTTATGTCAAGGACAAGGTCTCCTAAACACATGTACCAGATCTTGAAACCCTGCAGCAACGGATAACCACAGTAGTTGAATCGATCCCTCCAGTGATGTTGGCTAATGTGTGGATGCAAATTCAATATCACCTAGATGCGCTAAGTGCTACCAAGGGTGCTCATGTGGAAGTTTACTGATGTGTGAAAAAAACTTCGATAGTTTGTTAACAATATGACACCAGTTTCATATTTGTATCTAACTTCTAGCCTAAGTTATCAATTTATGTAATCAGGGAAAGACTTATCGGACACCCTGTATTATCTATGCCTGTTGCAGACATTTGGTTTACTTGAGAAAAATCAATGAAATTTGCAGTGAAACCCAATATTTGAATCATATCAATGAATTTTGTTGAGTTGTTGGCTTCACTGGCTATATCTATGTTGAAATCAGCAGTTATTGTGACTCTTTTCTCTTCCTCTATCTCTTACTTCACCAAACTTTTTGTTGTGATTACATCTATAAGAGCATGGTGATTGGGTTGTTAAGGAAGTTCATATCGTTGTGACTAAATTATCTTCTTAGGTTTATATGGAGGAGGTATTTCTCAAAAGTCCATGTTTGTATCGCCCATTACGATTCTATGTTTCCATTGACACTGAAATGAATGTAATCCATTGAACTGATTTTTGGTGGCTTGTGGACCACGTCAGGTTATCACTTCTGACCCTGTACACTTATCTCAGTGAACAAGAATTCATCCTTTCTTGTTCTGATAGGGTTCGATGCATTTAAGACTTCAAGTAAGAGGTCAGATCCGACATACACTCCTGGAAATGGAAAAAAGAACACATTGACACCGGTGTGTCAGACCCACCATACTTGCTCCGGACACTGCGAGAGGGCTGTACAAGCAATGATCACACGCAAGGCACAGCGGACACACCAGGAACCGCGGTGTTGGCCGTCGAATGGCGCTAGCTGCGCAGCATTTGTGCACCACCGCCGTCAGTGTCAGCCAGTTTGCCGTGGCATACGGAGCTCCATCGCAGTCTTTAACACTGGTAGCATGCCGCGACAGCATGGACATGAACCGTATGTGCAGTTGACGGACTTTGAGCGAGGGCGTATAGTGGGCATGCGGGAAGCCGGGTGGACGTACCGCCGAATTGCTCAACACGTGGGGCGTGAGGTCTCCACAGTACATCGATGTTGTCGCCAGTGGTCGGCGGAAGGTGCACGTGCCCGTCGACCTGGGACCGGACCGCAGCAACGCACGGATGCACACCAAGACCGTAGGATCCTACGCAGTGCTGTAGGGGACCGCACCGCCATTTCCCAGCAAATTAGGGACACTGTTGCTCCTGGGGTATCGGTGAGGACCATTCGCAACCGTCTCCATGAAGCTGAGCTACGGTCCCGCACACCGTTAGGCCGTCTTCCGTTCACGCCCCAACAACGTGCAGCCCGCCTCCAGTGGTGTCGCGACAGGCGTGAATGGAGGGACGAATGGAGACGTGTCATCTTCAGCGATGAGAGTCGCTTCTGCCTTGGTGCCAATGATGGTCGTATGCGTGTTTGGCGCCGTGCAGGTGAGCGCCACAATCAGGACTGCATACGACCGAGGCACACAGGGCCAACACCCGGCATCATGGTGTGTGGAGCGATCTCCTACACTGGCCGTGCACCACTGGTGATCGTCGAGGGGACACTGAATAGTGCACGGTACATCCAAACCGTCATCGAACCCATCGTTCTACCATTCCTAGACCGGCAAGGGAACTTGGTGTTCCAACAGGTCAATGCACGTCCGCATGTATCCCGTGCCACCCAACGTGCTCTAGAAGGTGTAAGTCAACTACCCTGGCCAGCAAGATCTCCGGATCTGTCCCCCATTGAGCATGTTTGTTACTGGATGAAGCGTCGTCTCATGCGGTCTGCACGTCCAGCACGAACGCTGGTCCAACTGAGGTGCCAGGTGGAAATGGCATGGCAAGCCGTTCCACAGGACTACATCCAGCATCTCTACGATCATCTTCATGGGAGAATAGCAGCCTGCATTGCTGCAAAAGGTGGATATACACTGTACTAGTGCCGACATTGTGCATGCTCTGTTGCCTGTGTCTATGTGCCTGTGGTTCTGTCAGTGTGATCATGTGATGTATCTGACCCCAGGAATGTGTCAATAAAGTTTCCCCTTCCTGGGACAATGAATTCACGGTGTTCTTATTTCAATTTCCAGGAGTGTATATGGATTTTTATCTTAAGATTAAAATCAAATATTATAATGGCTTGTCAAAGTCATAATAACTAGTACAATGGTCTGTATTATTGTCCCTGGTCTTACGTGTTGCAATATTTTGGATATAAGCATTTTGATACCAATTTTAGTGATCTTTTTGTCTCCCTCCTCTTCAACTTCAATGACTTTATTAATGCATGTAATAATGTTGGCACATTTGTTTCCAGATTAATTACCAGTTGGTCAAGCTGGCTGCTACTGAAGTGAATAAAAATGCCACAAATTTGTGTTAACAGTGCTGACACATTTTGCTATCAGTATGGGGAATTGATACTTGCTTCGGTTGTTTTTCAAGAATTTCTGCATAAATTCTAGAGCCACTCGGCCTTCCACTGTCTCAAACACACGATATTTTAGATGTGAGTGGGAGAAAGGAACCCTATCTACTGTGCGTCACCTGTCTGTGTGTGCAGGTCCAAAGTTTATTGTGAGAAGATGGTAGACACGGTGGTTGAACAGCACCGACAAGTACTTGTCAATTGCACCATGGAAGTTGTAATGCAAGTCCATTGCAGAACCAAGGAACTTCTGTGTTATTCTGTGCTGTTTTATAACTGAATATTGTTAGTGACAAAATAACATTTTAGTTGAGAAGACTTTTAAGTAAATTTTACCTTGAACTTGCTAGAGGCAAGGCATGTGTATGATTCCTGTATAATAGAGTCATGGTTATCAGGCCAACTCTGTTGTAAATGTAGCTTAATTGATTCTAATGTGAGATGACATGGGTGACTTACAAGAAGTGTAATATTTATATTGAAAGTGCAAATTTGTTATTGCACATGGAGTCCAAATATACTGACAGTGTTGCCCAAAGAGCACAGTTTTAGAAGAGAAGGCCTATTAAGAAAGTAATCACAAAAACGTTAGAACATGGCAACCAACGTGAAGGGGCTGAAGAAAACAGGAATTTTGAGATGAAAAAGAGAGAAAAAGCTATCAAGTGTTGCCATAAGCAACCAAGCATAGCATGACAAGAGAACCATTAAGAGCAACTGGATTATGCTGGAGTATCCAGGGAAGAAAATTTGTAAAGGCAAATAAGAAAGAAGATGTAAGAAAGTCACAATGTGAAAAACCAGAGAGAAGATCTTGATGTATTAGACAAAGAGTTGAGCCTAGAATGATATGACTAAGAAGATCTAGTGTGGGGAGTATACAGCTCTCACATGCATTGTGGGGACGCAGATATGGAAATCAGCCTACATCCGATGCCGCCGGCACCAGCTGCTGTTCATTGGTGCTGAACTGCCGTCACATCTGCTCACCAAGCTGCAAGAATTCTACACTGGGTGAGTGCAAAACAGAACTTCAGTACCTTGGCAAGAAGTGATACAAACTATTTAATGAACTTTATTAATGTATTTATTATACTTAAAGTCAATTTTTAAATGTTCACAAATTCTAAAGCTTGTAAAATCATGGATCACATTCAGCAAACTGGAGAAGTGTCAGAACGGTGTAATATTAGTAATTTTCGCCTCACAAACATTAATATACGCTCAATAGTAAACGCCTGATGGCCTAAAGTTATCGAACAATTGTAAAGTAAAAGAAATGAACCATCGCATAGCAGCGATAGAATTTATTATTCTTTATCTTTGCCGTTCTTGCGCAGTGCCAGTAAATCTCTATGTACATGTATCGATTAATGGCGTAAAAAAGAATTCTGTTGTTTCAAGACAAATGAGGTTTTTGGCGCCTCACCTTTTACTGTTTGTATTCCATGAGAGGCGGACACGGACTTGCTGCGTTCCGCAACTGTATTTTATATTCTATGTGAAAGTATTGAGTGAATATGCTAATTGTTATTTTTTCCAATCAGAAAACATGTAGTTTCTTGTAACTGATATCGAACAGACAGCGTCAAGAGGGCATTTTGACTGTTATGTATAAAGTATCTAACCACAATGGTCATCTATTGTAATTTAATATGAAAAGGTACGTAGCATTAAAAAAAACGTGTGTTAAAGATAAGTGTGCTTATTTTAGTAAATTAACCTTGATGATTCCATCTCCTTATTTACCTGAATTATAATTATTTTGTGTTACTTCATCACCAGAAATTACGATCACGCTGATGGGCCGAACGCAGCATGAGGCAGAAGGAACATTATCGTTTTCCTATTATTTCTGAACCAACTCTTTTTTTTTTAATTGTGTAGTGTTGCATTTCTTTTAAAGTCTATAAATCTTCTGGTCCCTTAGAGTTGATCTGGGTATGACTACATCGCGACTATAAAAATGCACAGAAATTATAATGTTTCTTCCGAACGATCTCAAATATATATATCAATATGCTGCTCTTATTCAGGTATTTAATGCTCAACGTATGTTATTATAATAGTGTAATCAATCCCTGATTCTGTTGCCAAGTGGCCCACCAAAATATTCACTTTTTTCAACGTTTTTTTTTTTAAAAAAAAACAATACTTTTTCTTTTCGTCCCCCAAGAGCAACGCTACACTTGGCGCCCGATCAGGGACTTGATCAAAAAAAAAAAAAAAAATCATTTCATGTATGTGTTTAAAAATTTTTCAGTGCTTGTACTAATACTTGTTTCATTTTTTCATGTGGATGCAATTCAACCAAGAAAGAGAAGTGGGAAAACCTTTTAATTAATTCGGAAGAACGATTGATGAAACTACCAAAAAACGCGAGTATTCAGCCGTATCATCATCAAGACAGCCATAGTAAGTCACATTTTTATACGCAGTAGCAAAGCTTTCGTAGTGACGTAGCATCTTTCGAGTTGATCAGAACGTAAGCCTGTCTTTCTTTGCCTAGAAACAGCTTTATTTCAATTTGTCCATCGTCCATTCTTATGTAGTTAAATTCAGTGAAAGTGTATCATTGTTGTCAGTGCATAAAAAATTACGATATGGCGGATAACTACACTCAAAACTGGTAAAACGTGTGATATTTCATTTGTTTGTAATTAGTAGGAACCATCTTGTCTTCTTGGCGTAAATGAACGTCAGTTGTTACCCAGATTTAAAATTTCATCTTAGGTCCCAGTAAGCCATAGCACTACGTCACAGACAATCGACTGACGGCAGTGACAAACAATATCTGTAGCATTTTGACGTTTGACAAATAATTCATGAACATGGCTGACGGTAAACAGCGGACACAAACAAAACCAGACGACAGCGGTGATGCGAATGGACCTCACTATCCATTACAATCACACGCGATAGGTACACGAGCGGAGGCAGAAACAGCCTCGACCGAAAATTTAGAAGCTGGTCCTAGTGTGCAAACTATTCCCGCTTTTGAAAAAAATGACTTGGCTGCAATGATCGAAGCAATAATGGAACGCAAGTTCGAAAGTCAAAGACAGAGAGAGGCGCAAAGACAGAAACAAGAAAAGCAGGAAAAATTAGATGAAAAGGCCCGCGAAGAAAAAGAGAAGGCCGAAAGACGGCATAATAAAAATCCGGTCCTTACAAATCTGTGTAACTCAGTAAAAGCAGACATAAATTCAGTAAAAACAGAAATAGATTCGGTAAAAACAGAAATAAATTCGGTAAAAACAGACATAAATTCAGTAAAAACAGACATAAATTCAGTAAAAACAGATCTGCAAACGGAGATAAATGACCTAAATACACGGTTAAATTCGGTAAAGGCCGAACTAAAGGCAGACATAACATCTGATTTAAATACCCTGTTGGGTAATGTCCAAAGCCAAATCAGTAGTCAGATCACGACCATGAGGCCAGAAATTGACACACAAGTAGAGTCAAAAATAGAGGATATTTCAAAATGATTAGATGAAAAAATCGAAGCAGCCAAGGGAGAGATAAATTCAAAAGTGATGGAATATCAAAAACAAGCTGCGACCTTAAAAGAAGATTATACTGCAATCTCTGATGAGGTCAAGGGAGTTAAAACCGCAGTGGACACGATCGAGAATGTTGTTGATGATCTTTCTAAACAGATTGAGACTCATAATGTAGAGGATCAAATAAAGAATACTGTTAAGGCACATGCTGAAGCATTGTCTGACCACTACCAAGAGTGGATTAAAAACAAAGACGGATTCATAGAAAACAAGGTCAAGAACGAACTCAGGGAAACTGTCAAAAACGTGACCTTTGAAATATTGGCGGCCCCTGGAAAAACAGGAGACACGGTGATGTCAGAATTAGGCCAGATAAGACGAACGTTAGCTCAAGATTTACCTGAATGGCGTCAACAGATAGTTGATGAAGTTCGTACACTAAAATGTCAAGTTGAAAATTCCCCACCTCCTGTGTCAGGAGACTGGAATAATTCACCATGAAGTAATGAACAACAGCAGGTACATTACCGTTCACCATTTGATAATGCTCAAACTCATAGTTCTATAGAAGCACAAGTTAACCAGAGTACCAGCCCACCCACTTTCGTCAGTTTGATGCAGGAGCAAAGCGTGATCAAACATCGTATTTTTCCGACCTTTCACCCACAGAAAAGAGAAATTCATCCTATAGTGTTCCTCCGAAATTTTTCAGGAATTTTCCCGAATAGCTGGAGTGACCGCCAGCGAATTCAATTCGTTAGTGGATTTATTGTAGGCGATGCTGCCTTATAGGAAACCGAAATGGTCGACTCTTGTAAGAGTTACAAAGAGTTTGAACACATGTTTTTAGCTAAATTCTGGAGTTCTGGTGTGCAGCAGCGCCTGAGAAAAGAGGTTTACAACGCCGAAGTGTTTAACAGTAAGCGCGGTAGTTTGAGAAGATATTTTGAAAAGTATTTAGCGAAAATCAAGTTCTGGGATTCGCCGATCACCGCCAAAGACGTTATTATGATTCTAAAAACTAAGCTACCTATTGCGATCAGAGAAAAGTTAGTAAACGTGTCTGAGGACGACACGGACACTTTCCTATCTGTGTTAGACTCGTTAGATCTGATTTATGAGGACACTAGAGTTGATGTTGGCAACGCTCACTTCAGTGCAGGCGGCCAGCCCAATACAGAATATGCAGGCAACAATAGTGGCCGAGCGAAAGCGCGTCACAGCGACAGCCAGTACCAACCCCATAACGGTTTCAAAAATAAACACACTACGTACTCCAACAGCAAATACAAAAATAAGTACAATAACGGCCATAGATACAATCCAATATATAATTCGTCACCACCTCAGTACGAAAATGCACACTATAACACACAGCCCCAGCAATATGGAAACACGCAACTAATCAACAGTTATTATCAAAACGATCAGTCTTACGATTCAAATCGTCAGTGGAAAAGAAATAAATGGCGTAATCAAGGTGGAGACCAACGTACACCTTTTAGTAACGGTTATAATCAACACAAGAAACAGCAAAATACCTTTCAGCCACAAAATATACACTTCACGCAACAAGCGAACGGACCTTCGGGAAGTCTGAAGCCTAAACGCCCGCATAATACGCAAATTTATTATGCGCAAGCGAATACGCCAGGACAACAAGATCCATTTCCAACCGAGTTCGTACCACAATACCAACACCAGTTCCAGACGGAAGAAACTTGAAGAAATATAAATCAGCAGGAAAATTAAAAGCAGCACCTTTGAGCCTCCTAGAGGATGCTGCAGGTTTGAATGGGGGCACCCTGTCCCTTGGTCCACACGAAATTAAAGCAATTAGGTATGACAAAGAGCCAAACTTACGGGATGATCTAGTAGCAGACACTGAGACGAAAGACAATGATGACGTATGGGACGAACAAGTTCAAGCTTCCATAAGAGTATCAATTGCCAACATACCAGTAACAGCTATTATAGATACAGGAGCTAATATAAATGACTTATCTTTATGTTTATTTAAGCAAATATCCTCTGTATGCAAAGTTTTATCACTTCCAATTCAAGGTTGCACCGTATCGGGAGCAATTGGTCCACTAACACAACGTGTAAATCTTCAGACTCAGCTTCAAATCCAGATAGAGTCTATTTCAGTAACGTGCATTTTTCTTATTGTTAAAAACCTATCAGTGCCATGTATCCTGAGTATGGAATTCTTGAGGCAGACGAAAGCTAAAATTGACGTTGAGTGTGGAATCTGTACTCTAGTAGCGAGCCAGCAACAAGTAACTGTAAATTTGTTAAGAAGTAAGGTGAAGACAAACTTTGGGGTGCTTCAAACAGCAGTACGGCCATGGACTAAAAGACAACAGTACAGTCAGACAGAAGACGTGACAGATCCTGAAAGTGTAAATGACGATGAGTATAAAGACCTAATTCCCGGTCAGAATGAATTACACGGTAAAGCTAGTGAGTCCACTGAATTATCCAAACAACAGAAGAATGAGCTTTACAATTTGTTAACAGATTACGTTCAAGTATTTTCTAAGAAACCTGGACTAATAAAAGGCTTTGAATATCGAATGGATGTCCTGCCCCATTCAACCTACTGTAGAACAAGCTATTCCATTCCATATGCGAGACGAGAAGCTGTCAAGTGCGAGATCAGGAAAATGTTACGCTGGAATGTGATAGAAGTATCTCATTCACCTTATTCGAGTCCTTTATTGTCTGTACTAAAATCAGATGGTAGCTTAAGGCTAGTTCTAGATGCAAGATTAATCAATAAAATTATAGTACCCATAAGAACGAGACCAGAGGCTCTTGAAGAGCATCTGCAGAAGTTTCACGGAGTTAAGTATTTGAGCACCCTTGATTTGAAAAGCAGTTACTGGCAAGTTAAACTTGCGCAGGAGTCTAGGAAGTACACTGCGTTTATATTTGCAGGTAGATCTTACCATTTCAAAGTAGTACCGTTTGGACTAAATGTGAGTTCCGGAATTTTTATTTCTGCCCTTGACTATGTACTGGGTCCTGAACTTTTAGACGAGGTAACAGTCTATGTGGATGACGTTCTTGTAGCATCGAGAAATTGGGAAGATCATGTGGCCCTTCTGCAAAAGATATTTCAACGATTCAGAGAGTATGGTGTTACAGCAAATCTTAAGAAATCCAAGTTTGGAAAAAGTGAAATTAAATTTTTAGGACACATCATCACCCCTGAAGGAATTAAACCCGACCCGGAAAAATTGTCTGCTATAAAAAACTTTCCAACCCCTGATACAAAAAGGCAACTGAGAGGATTTATTGGTCTTACGTCATTTTTCAGACGTTTTGTTCCCAATCAGGTACTGAACAATCCCGCTCTTCACAACCTTTTAAAAAAGAATTCACATTGGAATTGGATGCCGGAATGCCAAGACGGATTTAAGAAAATTAAAGACAGTCTGGTTAACAGTAACATTCTCCATCATCCTCAGATGGATAAGGAATTTTGTATTACTGCAGACGCTTCCTTTGTGGGTATCGGCGCTTGTCTTTTTCAGATTCAATTAGTAAATGGACACGAGCAAATCCAAGTGATTAGCTTTGCGAGTCGAGTGTTATCAGAGTGTGAGAAGTCTTATTCGGTTACGGAGTTGGAGGCACTTGCCGTAATATAGGCTTTTAGGCGATTTAACTATTATATCTATGGAAGGAAAATTAAAGTCTATTCAGACCATCAAGCCTTATCATTTCTCCTTACATGCAAGTTGCAACACCCTCGTCTTACTCGATGGTGCTTATTCCTGCAGGAATATGACTTTGACATTGTATATATAAAAGGTAAAGATAATGTTATAGCAGACGCACTTTCTCGCTCACCTGAGGGCTTACCAGAAACCAGCGAACTGGTGGAACAAATGTCTAATTATAAAGTTTTGTTAATGAAAGATCCAATTCACAGAAAGTATTTTCTTCAGTTATGTAGGCAGATTCAGATTCTTCAAAATACAGATCCAAAATGGAAAAAGGTTATACAAATTCTTCACGAAAATCCAGCCCACAAGTTGTCCAAGTTTTATAAAGTTCATAACCAAGTGCTATTTCATAAGACGTCTGAGTCAACTGAGAGGTGGTGTGTTTGCATCCCTCGAAATTTCATTGAACATCTTCTGTGGTACACTCACATTTCATGGGGTCACTACGGACCAGAAAAATGTAAAAGGAAAATCTCGACTTACTGTTATGTTCCGAATCTACACCAGAGAATCCATAAATTATTGAGAAACTGTGTCATCTGTCAAAAGGCAAAATCCTTAAATGTTTCCACTTCAATCCCACTAAATCCAATAATTGCTGAAAGGCCAAACCAGCTTCTTAGTATTGATTTGGCAGGTGCACTACCCACCGGTAGGGGAGGCGCTAAATACTTAGCAATCCTGGACAATTTTTCTAAGCACATAAGACTGTACGCAGTAAAATCTTCTTGTGCAAATCCAATAATTCGTCGCATTGAAAATGACTATTTCCCACGATTCGGGGTTCCAGAATTAATCTTGTCTGATAATGCTTCAAATTTCACATCACACCCATGGCGTGCATTTCTTGCTCGCCATGGAATCAAACAAATTTTGATATCCCTGTTTCGACCGCAATCGAATCCGACAGAAAGAATCTTCAAAGAATTTAACAGATTTATAAGGACGTACATTCCGAATAAGCACTCTAAGTGGGTAGACTTCGTAACACCTTTCGAACAGATTGTAAACCACCTTCCTCATCTGTCGACCGGATTCACGCCACATGAGTTAATGTCAAGATCAAAAGATAGGAATGAATGGATAGACCCCCTTCCAAAGTTACAAGACAACGAATTGGACCTAGACGCAAAAATCAGGCAAGCTCTCATATCATTGACAACGTATGCTAACCTCCGAAAAAAGGCATTTGATAAGAAGGTAAACAGAGTTATAGATTTCAAAGAAGGAGAAAAGGTATTAGTCAGGACTCACTTTAAACCATCCCTGTTGTTAAAGAAGAATCGTAAGTGGCAACACATTTATGAAGGTCCCTTTGTGATAATGAGGAAACCACACATTGGTAGCTATTTGTTATCTGACCCTGCCATGAATAAAATCAAAGGATTGTTCCACCATCATGATTTAAGAAAATTTTATAACACCAGGAATTAAGTTAATTTAAGCTGTAAGAAAATTCTAAGGTATTGGAGATCAGGATTAACCAATGAGTAACAAGAACGGAACGGAACTGACTACGGACGTTAACCGGTGCTAAAAGGAAACCTTATGTATCAAAACAACGTGTCTGGAAAATAAAATACAGTATAAGTTGTAGACAAGTATTTACATGAATAATCTTTATGTAAACAGGAGGACATGTCCTAGAGGCGATTTTCAATTTTAGTTATAAGTTAGTATGTAAGAAAAATGATGTACTCGAGAGGTATTAATTAGCCCCGAGGTACTAAAATGAGGAAAGAGGAAGGAGCGAATAATGCACTTCTCTCGCTAAATAGTAATTTGAGAATGAGCAGGAAGGAGCGAATAATGCCCTTCTCTCACTAAATAGTAATATGAAAATGATGATTATATGTGCTTAGTATTAGTAAGTGAAATTTAATCGAGGACAAATTAATGACCTGTTTTAAAAGGAAATACTTAAACGTCCAGACAAAAGAGGTAAGTTGTGAGGAAAGATTCGATTCCATGAGGTTATTCCCTATTTTCAAATGTGACGTAAATAAGGCACCACCTGTTAGCGCAAAACAGTCGGTAGATTTAACTTGTAACTTCCAGCACAGTGCTGTGCCAGCGATGAAATAACATCTCTTTGAAGTAAACAGATACCTAGGATTAAGCATGAACAAATTGATAACACAGTGCAATTGTTCTAAAAAGGCCTGACGTTAACCTTAAGTAAAAGTGTGATGGAATAAAAAGGAAGTTTATTATATAACGCAAAGTAAGATGAGTCCAGACTATAAACAAGCTGAGTAAAAGAACATATGAATAACATGATTTATTATGCCAACTCCACGGTACTATTGAGCATTAGCGATACTGCAAATTCACAAGCTAGCAGCCCAAGCTTCACAGGTCGCGACATCAGCAAACAACGCTCTAGTGAGAGGCTTATATAAATACAAATGATAATTAATACCCAAATGCGTAATGCATAAACTTGACTTAGTCTAAGAAATAAGCAAAGAGTAGTAATCAAGCTGCAGCAAGATACATATTAGATATACATGCTTGAAGTGATAGATTTTATTTTAAGTGCGCACTGCAATATTTATTGTTTTCTCTGTGATTATTGAATCCCTTTCCTAAGTGCAAATCCTTTAAGATCCTTGATCCTATCCACTCCTCAGGATCAACTTGTAAAGATGCACGTGTGCTTAGGAAGTGAGGCACTACATATAAAAATGAGTAGGTTCGCGACGCGCATATTGCTTTTGTAATGCGCAATGTAAATTAAATTTTCGACCTGGTTGAGGAGTAATTTAAATTCTGTCGACGATCTGTGAATAGGCCCGCTTTGCCCACATTTCTTTTACGACTGTTTGTATTTCTACACGAAATCCCGAGGCGGAATTGCTATTTTCAAATCTGTCCTCAAACTTTCTTTAAAGACAAGCACATACGAGAGAAACTTTGACATAAATGAAGCTCCCCTCACAAGTCACTAAATAAGACGAGCAATTTAAAAAAAATGTATTGGGCCTACAAAATGAATAAGCAAGCGTGATAAAGATTACTATGAATGAAATTAATTTGTAAAGGAGATTGGAATGGATTTGGTCAAAGAAAAAGGACTTATAATAGCCTACCTGTGACCGTAGGCATGAATAAAAAAAAAAGACTAATTAAGAAAAAATTGTTCTGATTCAAAGTGGTCAATTAGATTAATTCTCGATTTAAATGAACTCTTGTAAATATTAGTATGTAAATCAACTTGTAAACACCGTGTGATGTTATGAAGCGAGAATTTCTTTTAATATACCGTTCACGCAGACGCTCACCACAGTGCAAGTGAAGTTTTAAAGTTTGACGATTTTCAGTGGCAGTATTCTACTGCACCATATGTGTAAAAAATTCATTGATGTGTGCAGTGTGTAATAATCAGTGTCATTCCACATGTGCAGTTGCAGCGGTAGCTACCACTTACCTGTGAATCCGTAACTGGATAGTGGACAGGAAGTGATTGAGGCAGTTTCGGTGGCAGAAGCTCCCTCCAGCAATCTAAAAAGCACAAAGCCACGATCCGCCGAACAAAAGCGACGCACGGCACCTCAAGCGCGAAATCAACGCTCTGCAAGAAAGCTCCGGTCCCGTGCGCGCGCACAGACTGAATTTCAAGATCGCTCGCAACAGTGGAGGTGGACAGCCACCACGTGACGAAATAATGTAAACGTTCAACCGCCAACACAGTTGCTGTGCGCTACATTCTGTAGCAAAAACATTCACACCCAGTACTGAAAGCATTTTGTATGTATCCTAAATCTTCCGAGAGACTCTAAGATAGAGAAGTTAACGTAATTAGTATAATGACTGATTGTACACAGAGACAAGTCACAAGGTCACCTCTGAACACTGTTGAAATGTAAACTTTAACGAAAGGTCACGATACGAATGAAAATAAGCACACGAAAATACGTCAAAGGATCCGATCCTTCCTAAATCCCATCCCATATGTATAAAAAATTAGTTTTGTAAGCTATTCTAATATAAGATATTTTATCTGTTTCATATGTGAAATAATTCGGAGAGCCACACTCGAGTCCTGAAAGTGAAAGATATGGACTTCCTTTTAGACGTCATTTTAAAAAAAAAAAAAAACAATACTTTTTCTTTTCGTCCCCCAAGACCAACGCTACAACGGGCTATGGCTATGAGAAATACTAAAGAAGAGCCTGAATGGTCTGAATTAGTAAATCTAATCAAAGCTCAGTGTATACAATTAGGCTTACTGAATTCTTGATTAGATGATCATAGTAAAACTTTAAATGCTAAGTTAGATGACTAGAGTCAGCAGTCAAATGCTCAGAATGAAACTCTGAGAAAAGAAATAGGTTTGATACATTCTAGTTTAAATGCTCAGAGTGAAGTTCTAAATAATCAGATTAAACCTTGATTAGCCAAGCAACAAATCTAGGTTTTTTAAATGTCAAAGTGGGCTCACAGAGCAAGGAATTTGGTAATCTATGCGAAGGCATGGATACTTTAAATACTGTATTTGACACTTTAAATAATAAAGTATAAGATTTGAAATTAGACTTAAAGAAGAAATTAACCAGGTCAATGGATATTCATGTAAATCAACTGTTCACTGACTTTAATCAGAAACAGAATGATCAATTACAAGATTTAGCAAAAAAGTTAGAATTTGATATTGAGGAAAAGTGTAATACTGTAGAATCAGAAATCAATGAAAAGTTAGGATCTTTTGAAAATGTATGCAATGTTAAGTTTGATGCTGTAAAGCAGGGATTGTATACTTTAAAAGAGAGTGTTGAAAAGCAATATAAGTTAATGCCAACAATCATGTCACAAATTACATATGTAAGTATGCGAGTGGATAATGTAGAAAGAAGATTCCAAGAGAAGATAGCAAACTCTGATATAGTAAATATAAGTAGTTTGGGGGAACAATTTAAAGGGATCATAGATCAAAAAGTCACGGAAAGAATGCCATCCATGAATGTGTCACCTATTGTTTCTTCTGAAGTTTCAGATACCCGAAAGGTTATAGATGACTTGTGGAAAGAATTCAAACTTATCCAGGACAAAGTGGAAAAATGAACAACTTCACCCAATGTTGTGTTAACTAGTGAAGTGGTGACTGATTTGCAGTGGGGGGACTTTCAAAAGAAGTTTAAAGAGAAATACTGGTATGCCAGTGCACAAGAAAAGTTAATATCAGATCCATGGGACCCGGGCGGAGTCATATATCCCCCAGTCCCCCAGGGACGTTAACACTCTGAGTTAACGGGCGGAGTGACAACCATCAGATCTCGAGTTGTTTTTCGTATTTCTTCCAAAATAGTTTTCCTGCACCAAATTCCCTTAAAATCTTTAACTATTCTGTCATCTATTCCTAAAATCTTAAACTATACTGTAAAGTGATATTTAGATAAAGTGAACTGAATGGAGTATTACGTCTGTAGAAAATAGAATATTGTGTGACTAGTTGAACAACTAATACACCGTAGTATATAGATTTTCTATTTTGTGTAGAATATTTTATACCTTTTGTGAGATATGAAAGAAATGGGAGGGTTTTGTAGATAAAAGCATGGTTTACAAGAGCAAATAAACCATGGCTAACACAAAGCACACATCACACCTTTCAGACAACCCTCGCAAACAAGTATGCCTCATTCTTCATCACTTGCCGTTTCCATAGGGTTGCTAAGATTTCCTTTGGGGACCTAAAGTGTGAAGATGGGAATGTCCATACTGTAGGAGATAATTTAACACCAAACCTCCTTTGGTGTCTCACTCAAGTACCTGAGGGGTAGGGATCCTGAGGTAGGGGGGTGGGAAGGGTTTCCTGTCTTTGGGGCTATCTTCTTTCTCTTCTTCAATCTTAGCAACCATTTTTATTAATTTTCTTTCTTACTTCTCATTTGAGGACCTACCTATTTTTCCCTCTTTCCATATTCACCTACTTCTGTTTGAGAAGTCCTTCCTAGTTTCCATGGTTTCTAATAACCTACACCTTATCTTTCGAAAATAAGGCCGAAGAATCAGACTACATGAACACACATCCGCATACACACAACAAGAAATTTAGACACAAACACTGAAGTTACAAATTGTAGGATCATGGGACTTGAAGAATAGCCTAAGTAAGCATATTATCTATTGAAAAGTGTGTACAGAAATTGTATCTACTGGAGAGTTAGAAGGTGATAAGTAGAGGGGGGACTCCAGGGGTTAGATGAAGTATTAAGAAGTATATGCGAAGTGTAGAGTAGATTTGTAACTTTACCAGAAAATACTTAATTATATATACATAGGAACATATACTGGGGTAATGAACCATGAGGCCTACTCAGAGAGGATAAGGGGGCCCGTACCTGGCATTGGCTAAGTATATGGGGCAGTCATACCTACTTGGAGGTAGGATGACCTGCGGCCTGAAAAAAGAGGAATGTTTTATAAAGGGGCATACCTACCAGAATAGAAAGAGGAAGTGTTCTCATAAAGTCAGCCCACAACCACGGTATTGGTGCTGATCCTCGGTAAAAGGGACAGTATCATGACAAAAGTCACAAAATTTTGTAGGGATTATTCCGGAAAGTTTGAATTCTATGCACAATGAGCATTATTACATTTTATGAAAGTTCACGAGTGTCAAAAAGAACACTTTCATTTCACCTAGAGTTCCTCCAAACTACAACAGATAATGGAGCTAGTACATACTAAAGAAAAGGTAGTACAGAGGATAGAAATAGAAAATGGAATACCCAAGTGTCATGAATTCCTGCAGTTTACAATTGGAAATAAGGAAAGAGCCCTTGCAATTCTTGAGTATTATAATAGATGACTAAAAACAACAACAAAATGTCAAGGTCTTGATGGTAAGGTGAAATAAGAACAGAATAAACTAATGCCCAGCTAAAGATTGTTCTAGAGAAAAAAAGATTGTTGTTGAAGTGAAAGATGTATGTAGAAACATGTATGAGGAAATTATATTGTTATGATATGAAATGTTGTTGTGAGTGATGTTACGTACATAATGATTATGTATAAAATATTGCGTATCCGATCTGAGGGGGGAAGGGGGGGCGTGGGGGGGGGGGGGGGGGGGGGGATACATAGTGTTTCGAGAATTTCCACGTACATTGTAGAACCACTCGGCCTTTCACCATCTCGAACACATGATATTTTAGATGTGAGTGGGAGAAAGGAACCCTATTGACTGCATATCTCCTGTCTGTGTGTGCAGGTCCAAAGCTTATTGTGAGAAGATGGTAGACATGGTGGTTGAATGGCATTGACAAGTACTTGTCGGTCGTGTGATGGAAGTTGTAATGAAAGCATATGGCAGAACCCAGGAACTTCTGTGTTATTCTGTGCTGTTTTATAACTGTGAATATTGTTGTTGACAAAAGAACATTTTAGTTGAGAAGTTTTTTAAGTAACTTTTAACTTGAACTTGCTAGAGGCAAGACATGTGTATGATTCCAGTCTCATAGAGTCGTGGTTAGCAAGCCAACTCTGTTGTGAATATATCTTAATTGTTTCTAATGTGAGATGACATGGGTGACTTACAAGAAGTCAATTTTTTATGTGAGAAGAGTGAATTTTGTTCTTTGTGGAAGTTCATATATACTGATAGTTGTTGAAAAGTATTCTTCATGTACCTCATTATTTCACAAATAGAGAGAGAGTCTTAAAGGTTCCTGTGACTAGCATCATTCTTCAGAGAAGTAGTTTGTAGAGACTCCAGAAGCTGGCTATCCATTCCCAAGTAAGTCAACTTGTGTAAGAGAAGCGGGGAGTTTGCACATACACTTCATGCAATCTTAGTCATCAAAAACGTTAGACATCACACAAACAGCAAACAACTCCATTGATTAAAAAAGTTTACAGTTGTTATTTTGGGTGCAAAATACGTGATCAGGATAAACCCTGGGCTCCACATGTGATCTGCAACACTTGTGCCAGCAACCTCAGAAACTGGATGCGTGGAAAAAGACGTTCAATGCCCTTTGCAGTGCCCATGACCTGGAGTGAGCCAACTAACTCTGTCAGTGACTGCTACTTTCGTATGGTTCCTCCTATCAAGAAGGGAACATCTAAGAAGAAAAAGAGGACAGTGATATACCCTAACATTCCATCTGCCATACATCCAGTTCTACATGGGGAAGGATTGCCAATATCTGAACCACCGACAGAGTACGAGATTATTTCTGATGGGGATTCTGAATGTCCTGAACCATATACATCAAAAGAGTTCCTTCCAAACATATCATCAACTGATGATCCACAGAAATTGTTAAGCAATCTCATTAGAAATTTGGAGCTCTTTAAAGCTAAGGCTGAGATTTTAACATCACGATTGCAGTAGCGCAATTTTCTGGAAAGCAATGTAAATGTTTCATTCTGCCACAGAGGAGAGCAACAATTCACCCCTTTTTGTAACATGCAAGACAGTCTTGTGGTGTGTGTAGACATAAATGGTCTAATGACGGCTCTCAGAATTAATTACAACCCTGATGAGTGGAGATTCTTTATTGATTCATCAAAGTTGAGCTGAAAAGCAGTGCTTTTACATATTAGTAATCAGCTTCCTTCTATTCCAGTTGGGCGTAGTGTGCATATGAAAGAGTCTACCAAAACATGAAAATTTTACTAAAAGCCATCAAGTACAATGACTCTCAATGGCAGATTTGTGGTGACTAGAAAGTGGTTGCACTGCTATTAGGTATGCAGTTAAGGTGTACTAAATATTGCTACATTCTCTGTGAATGGGATAGCTGAGCATTGGCATCTCATTACAGTAAACATGAATGGCCCACCAGAAAATCTCTTCAACCAAGTATAAAGAACATTAAGAGTGAACCTAAAGTAGACCTTGAAAAGATTCTGCTCCCAGCCTTGCACAACAAGTTGGGTCTCACGAAAACTTTGTTAAGGGAATTAAAAAAGATGGTGATGCATCTAAGTACTTAAGGCAAAAATTCCCTTACTTAAGTGATGCCAAATTAAAGGAGGGCATCTTTCTAGGCCCATAGATTCGAGAGCTTTTTGGAGACCATACTTGTGGTGGAATCGTACAAGGTGATGAGAAGCATGCATGGGAATGTTTTAAGACAGTCTGTTTACAGTTCTTAGGGAACAAACAAGCAATAAATTACAAGAATATTGTAGATAACATGTTTTCATCTTATGAAAAGCTTGGTTGCAACATGTCATTGAAAATGCATTTCTTACATAGTCATCTTGACTTCTTCCCAAAAGATTGTGGTGCAGTAAGTGATGAACATGGGGAGAAATTTCATCAAGATATTGCCACATTTGAGAACAGGTATGCCAGAAAGTGGAGCCCTACTATTTTAGCAGATTACTGCTGGACTGTCATAAGGGATCTTCCTGAGTATGTGTATAAACGTCAAGCCAAGTGAAAAGAGTCATCTTCTGAATTTATCTCTGAATAAAATATGTAACTGTATGTACTGTATGTATGGACATTTAACATTTGTAATCTATCTGTGAGCAGTTAATTTATATATTTTCTTTTGTGCTTTACATAGTTCTGGTACAAAGTAGACTTACAAAGTATTTTCATTCATGTAATATTATCTTCACTTTTCTTAATATTGTACTTCCAGAATAGCACTGAAATTTATCAATGCATAACACATAACATAAATCAAGTAATTATTCACTTAAAATTTGTTATGCTGAATCTTGGAACATGAATGTATATTTAGTTATAGTGAATATAATAGAGGGAAACATTCCACGTGGGAAAAATATATCTAAAAACAAAGGTGATGCGACTTACCAAACGAAAGTGCTGGCAGGTCGATAGACACACAAACAAACACAAACATACACACAAAATACAAGCTTTCGCAACAAACGGTTGCTTCATCAGGAAAGAGGGAAGGAGAGGGAAAGACGAAGGATGTGGGTTTTAAGGGAGAGGGTAAGGAGTCATTCCAATCCCGGGAGTGGAAAGACTTACCTTAGGGGGAAAAAAAGACAGGTATACACTTGCACTCACACACATATCCATCTGCACATACACAGACACAAGCAGACATTTGTAAAGGCAAAGAGTTTGGGCAGAGATGTCAGTCGAGGAGGAAGTATGGAGGCAAAGATGTTGCTGAAAGACAGGTGAGGTATGAGCGGCGGCAAATTGAAATTAGTGGAGATTGAGTCCTGGTGGATAACAAGAAGAGAGGATACACTGAAGGGCAAGTTCTCATCTCCGGAGTTCTGACAAGTTGGTGTTAATGGGAAGTATCCAGATAACCCGGACGGTGTAACACTGTGCCAAGATGTGCTGGTCGTGCACCAAGGCATGTTTAGCCACAAGGTGATCCTCATTACCAACAAACACTGTCCGCCTGTGTCCATTCATGTGAATGGACAGTTTGTTGCCTCAAAAAACTATCCAATCTCCTGGTTTCCCACCTCCGGAAAGGGAACTCACTCACCCTTCACAACCTTTCCAGCAAACCTCAGCCTCCTCTCATTGCACACAGACCCAGTCTCTCCCATATACTCAATCTCCCACTTCCAGCTCCACTCCACCCAAAAACTCAAAATTCCAAGAAACACAATCTGGAACCACAACACCCTAATTCAGTAGTTAACCTTTCCTCCAAACCTCTCTCCCAAGCCGAAACCTCTGTCCTATCCAAAGGCCTCACCTTCAGCCCCACTCCCAGATTCAACCAAACAGCCCTTGTCAAAGATTTACTGTCCTACACCCATACTCTCTGCTGGAAATATCACTTTGCCATGAAGAAAAATGATCCTAATCCTACTCCTAATGATCCAACTCCCCAAGACTCTATCCAAATTGAACCCTGCCCGGAACAGTTCCGTCCTCCATCACAGTGGGACCCACCTCCTCTTCCTCAAAATCACCCTCCCCAAACTTTCCAGGAATTTCTGACTCCCAGCCTTGCCTCTCAATCCTTCTTAAAAAACGTTAATCCTACTGTGGTACTTGATCGTCGGGAGTATGTGGCTGAGGGACTGCGTCAGCTTTCAGACAACACTACTTACAAAGTTTGCAAAGGTAATCCCATTCCTGATGTCCAGGCGGAGCTTCAAGGAATCCTCAGAACCTTAGGCCCCCTACAAAACCTTTCACCTGACTCCATCAACCTCCTGACCCCACCAACACCCTACACCCCTACCTTCTACCTTCTTCCTAAAATGCACAAACCCAATCATCCCAGCCGTCCCATTGTAGCTGGTTACCAAGCCCCCACAGAACGTATCTCTGCCTACGTAGATCAACACCTTCAACCCATTACATGCAGTCTCCCATCCTTCATCAAAGACACCAACCACTTTCTCGAATGCCTGGAATCCTTACCCAGTTTGTTACCCCCGGAAACCATCCTTGTAACCATTGATGCCACTTCCTTACACACAAATATTCCGCACGTCCAGGGCCTCGCTGCAATGGAGCGCTTCCTTTCACGCCAATCATCTGCCACCCTATCTAAAACCTCTTTCCTCATTACCTTAGCCAGCTTCATCCTGACCCACAACTTCTTCACTTTCGAAGGCCAGACATACCAACAATTAAAGGGAACAGCCATGGGTACCAGGATGGCCCCCTCGTATGCCAACCTATTCATGGGTCGCTTAGAGGAAGCCTTCTTGGTTACCCAGGCCTGCCAACCCAAAGTTTGGTACAGATTTATTGATGACATCTTCATGATCTGGACTCACAGTGAAGAAGAACTCAAGAATTTCCTCTCCAACCTCAACTCCTTTGGTTCCATCAGATTCACCTGGTCCTACTCCAAATCCCATGCCACTTTCCTTGACGTTGACCTCCACCTGTCCAATGGCCAGCTTCACACGTCTGTCCACATCAAACCCACCAACAAGCAACAGTACATCCATTATGACAACTGCCACCCATTCCACATCAAACGGTCCCTTCCCTACAGCCTAGGTCTTCGTGTCAAACGAATCTGCTCCAGTCCGGAATCCCTGAACCATTACACCAACAACCTGAAAATAGCTTTCGCATCCTGCAACTACCCTCTCGACCTGGTACAGAAGCAAATAACCAGAGCCACTTCCTCATCTCCTCAAACCCAGAACCTCCCACAGAAGAACCCCAAAAGTGCCCCACTTGTGACAGGATACTTTCCGGGACTGGATCAGACTCTGAATGTGGCTCTCCAGCAAGGATACGACTTCCTCAAATCCTGCCCTGAAATGAGATCCATCCTTCATGAAATCCTCCCCACTCCACCAAGAGTGTCTTTCCGCCATCCACCTAACCTTCATAACCTCTTAGTTCATCTCTATGAAATCCCCAAACCACCTTCCCTACCCTCTGGCTCCTACCCTTGTAACCGCCCCCAGTGTAAAACCTGTCCCATGCACCCTCCCACCACCACCTACTCCAGCCCTGTAGCCCAGAAGGTGTACACGATCAAAGGCAGAGCCACGTGTGAAAGCACCCAGGTGATTTAACTACTGACCTGCCTACACTGTGAAGCTTTCTATGTGGGAATGGCCAGCAACAAACTGTCCATTCACATGAATGGACACAGGCAGACAGTGTTTGTTGGTAATGATCACCCTGTGGCTAAACATGCCTTGGTGCACGACCAGCACATCTTGGCACAGTGTTACACCGTCCGGATTATCTGGATACTTCCCACTAACACCAACCTGTCAGATCTCTGGAGATGGGAACTTGCCCTTCAGTATATCCTCTCTTCTCATTATCTGCCAGGCCTCAATCTCCGCTAATTTCAATTTGCCGCTGCTCATACCTCACCTGTCTTTCAACAACATCTTTGCCACTGTACTTCCGCCTCGACTGATATCTCTGCCCAAACTCTTTGCCTTTACAAATGTCTGCTTGTGTCTGTGTATGTGCGGATGGATACGTGTGTGTGTGTGTGTGTGTGTGTGTGTGTGTGTGAGTGTATACCTGTCCTTTTTTCCCCCTAAGGTAAGTCTTTCTGCTCCCGGGATTGGAATGACTCTTCACCATCTCCCTTAAAACTCACATCCTTTCGTCTTTCCCTCTCCTTCCCTCTTTCCTGATGAAGCAACCGTTTGTTGCAAAAGCTTGAATTTTGTGTGTATTTTTGTGTTTGTTTGTGTGTCTATCAACCTGCCAGCACTTTCGTTTGGTAAGTCACATCATCTTTGTTTTTAGTTACAGTGAGTTACTTATACAAAAATGTAGAGTACTTTTTTTAAAAAGAACTAGGGCTAAATATTTATGAAGATGATGATTTTGTATCAGTTTATACTCAAATAAAGATAACTAACTCAAAATCATGCATTTTACACACTTTCACTTCAAATTTGTTGTTCAGTGTATTAAACAGTTAATACAATTGTAAAATATTACTTCAGAATATATGGGATCTTACAATAGGTTAATAGTAAACCGAGGCAAGTGGTGTTACACACTAGCTCACAAAGTTTCACTACAAAAATACAGATGGAGTGTGAGATTGACATGCGTCAGATGAATGGAATGGAGTAACAATAGTAGAGTGGAAAGAGGCAACTGGATAGCAAAGATCAGAACAAACAGAGGGCAGGGGGAATTCACTAAAGCATATAATGGGCCTGGGTATGATTTCATCTTTATTTAGACATAAAAATTTAGTTTTAGGTAATTTTGTTGTGGCAGGCATAAATTTATCATTTCCATTGAGTCATATGTCTGCAAATTATAAGTGCTGTGATGCACTTTATTTACATATTTTACTATGCTATTTTTATTTATATAGACACAGATCAGTCAACTAAGATCAAGGTTGAACTAATACAACTATTCACTATGAATACTTCAATAATAATTGTTCCGTATGTCATTTTATGCTTTAACATTCAGTGCATCAGAATATCCGAGGACTAAGGGGTAAGCTTAATGAGTTGTTTATTTGTGTTGAAGAATTAGAGTTGAGCAAACCAGTTGATATAATCTGCCTCTCTGAACATCATGTGAGCACTGGTATAGATATGTTAAATGTTACAGGTTTCAAGTTAGCTTCTTATTTCTGTAGAGGAAATATGGAGAAAGGAAGAGTTGCCATATTTGTCAGAAACTGTTTTGATTTCAAGAATATTCATATTAATAAATTTTGCTCAGAACAGCACTTAGAAGCTTGTGCAACAGAAGTAGTATTTCATAATAAGTCCTTTATAATAGAGGTATATACAGATCTCCTTCAAGAAATTTTAACCTCTTCATAAAAAATCTGGAAGCTCTGCTGTGCCAGCTCATAGCAAAAAACAAGGAAATAGTGGCTGCTGGACATTTTAATGTGGATTTATTGAAAATCTCTGTCAGTGAACAGTTATTGCAGTCAGTAACACTATCATTCAATTCAGTTCCTACTGTGAACTTTGCTATTAGGATATGTAAATGCTCTGAGACTGCTATTGATAATATCTTTGTAGACAAATCTATGGAAAAAAGTCATATCACAAAACCAATAGTAAATGGACTATCTGATCATGACATGTAGCATCTTGTGTTAAATGTTGAAACTTGTCAGGATAAAAATTCTATTAAATCTGAGTACAAGAGTGTAATAAATAAGTCAAAAATTGAGAAATTCAGGAAATTGCTCAAAGACATGGACTGGATAGTTCTTTACAATATATCTGACTCAAATGGAAAATACAAAGCATTCATTAATAAAGTTGCCTCCACTTTTGAGAATTGTTTTCCCCTAAAGGTAACTCAACTCACACACATGTCAAAAAATAAACCGTGGATTACACAAGGAATAAAGATATCATGTGGGACAAAAAGGAGACTCTATCTATTATCTAGGAACGGCTCTGAGTTTAGAATTGTAATGCATTTCAAAAATTACTGCAAAATATTGAAGCAAGTAATGGAGAAATCAAAGCAGCTTTATTATGAGAAAAAGATAATTACATCAGGTAACAAAATAAAAACTGTATGGGATATTGTGAAGACAGAGACAGGTGGAGCCAATAAGGAAGAAGAACAGATAGTTCTAAAAATAAATGAAACTTTGGTAACAAGTACAGTTAGTGTTGCAAACACTTTAGACAACTACTTCATTTCTGTTACTGACAGCTTGGGGTTATCAGGTTCAGTGAACAGTGCAATGGAGTATCTGAGACCAGTCTTTAAAAATAACTTCAGTAAAATGGAAATGACACTATCATCTCCCAAAGAAGTAGCATCCATCATAAAATTCTTTAAATCTAAGTATTCCAGTGGGTATGATAACATACCAACAAAGTTAATCAAAGAGTGCTCATGCAAGTTAAATTCTGTCTTAAGTTATTTATTTAAGCAATCTCTTATCAGCAGAACATTTCGAGGCTGGCTAAAATATGTTGAACTTAAGCCTCTTTTTAAGAAGGGGGATAAAGAGATACCATCAAATTATCAACCAATTTCACTTTTGGCAGCTTTCTCAAAAATATTTGAAAAGGTTGTGTTAAAGTGTCTCCGTAAGCATCTGACTGTAAATGATATATTGTCCAAGTTGCAGTTTGGATTTCTGAAGGATTCTGATATAGAGAAACCTATTTACACTTATCACGAGAATGTACTTAATTCATAAGATAATAAATTACAGGCTACTGGCATTTTCTGTGACCTGTCAAAACCACAGCATTCTCCAAAGTAAATTAGAGTATTATAGTGTCACTGGCAATGCTGTGAAATGGTTTCAGTCTTATCTATCTAACAGGAAACAAACAGTGTTGTTGTGAAATACCTGTGCAGTAAGCAGTCAGTCTTCATCTGACTGGGAATTAATTACATGTGTTGTTCCTCAAAGTTCCATTTTGGATCTATTGCTATTTCTTGTGAATATTAATGACCTATATATTATTGCCAGATGCTAAGTTTGATATATGTGATATGTGATTTATTCGTCTCATTACGTACAATTTTCAAATCATTTGATTTGATGTACAGGAGACATGTCAAGGTTTACAAAAGAAACTTTTTTCACTTTTCTAAGAGAAATACAAAAGTTTACATTATATTTTACATTTCTAAGTTATAGCTACACATGTACATAAAATAATACATGTAATACAATCCCTGTGTTCAGACTGTGAAGCTGTCCTCAATGAATTCATCGACAGAATAATAACATTTTTCCACCAGAAGAGTAAAGAGCAATCTTTTCAGTGAACCAATCTCCATTTTAAATATATTACTGCCTTTTATTTTATTGAAAATTTTTAACCCCATATACTCTGGCGTTTGGGCATAAAGTTTTAAATGATGTGTTGGAAGTTTGAAGTTATCTCTGTGGTGAGTGCTGTAGTTGTGGTCAAAATGGAAAGTGTTCCACATAATAAATGTGTAACAGATACTGAACATTTAAAAGAGTGTATCATAAGCATGCAAACAGCGATTAACACTTTAAAGAACGAAACTTCGAAATGAAAATACCGAACTGTTAGGTAATCTGAAATCGAGTGCACCAATCAAAACAAAACTGACAAAAACTGTAAATAGTGAGAAAGAAAAGCAGCATGAATGGACCAGAAGCAAAAATACTACAGCAAAGGACTCAAGTGTTTGTGTTACGAAGTGCCCTGACAAAACCAACAGCATTAATACAAATGAAAACTGTAAAAAAAGCAATCGACCAGTGCCCCAAAAAATGATACATAGTGATAACAACAGACAGAACGTATTAATTCTTTCTGACAGTCGTGGTCGTCACTGTTTAAAAATTATGAACAGTTCTCAAAATCAAAAACACTACATCTCTTCTGTAATAAAACCAAACACACAGTTAAAGGACATAGTTTGTAACATAGACGGGAAGACGAAAGAATATACGAAGAGTCTCTTCATAAGACAATCCACACTAAAGTTATCTTGTGCACAATTCCGTACAGATACGATGTACCAAAACTGAACAACAGAATCTATGCTGCAAACGAGTTCTCAATGAGGACAGCAAAAAATTATGAGCATGTAATGGTAGTGGACATCAATAAATTCCTCAGTAGAAGAGATTATACAAAGCGTGGACTCCACTTGCGAATGGATGGCAAAGAGAAATTATGTAGACATTTACAACTAGCAGTAAGTGCCGATCTGCAAATACCGGCTCTAATATACATACAATGTGAAGAACTTTCAGCAAATATGACAGTGAAAACACAAGAAAAATCAGCAGCAGAAATGGACTTATCCAACTTGATAGTTATGAAAAATAAATGAGCAGGCACAGAAAAGAACTGTACTACACCTTCATCACTCAAAGAAGACACAGCGAAACAAAACTACCATCAACTAAACCAAGCTGTGATACCGGCAAAAGCATCTAACCCAAAAAAAGCAGCAGAACCAGAAGCAGTACCTACAGGAGACCCACTAAGGACATCAGCAGATCCAGTCTCAAAAGTATCACCAAGAATATCTAATTTTACATGTATCAGTGAACACCAACAATCAACTACTACCACCCCAGCAACAGGAGGAAGTTCAGAAATTCCAGTGAGAAGAAATGTAAGGTGACCATGTCATCTACAAGATTTTTTTATTCCCAAAAAGCCTCAAGACCAAATTAGGATAACTAGTGCACCTATCAACACCACCTCCAGTAGCAGTCCTTTCAGCAAAAACAGAAACCACCTCTGCATTGACCACACAAGTAAAATGACCAGAGAGATGGAGAACTGCCCCTTTTCACCATCAGGACATTTTCTTATGACCAATGGAAAAAACCAACTCACACTTCTAGATGAGAACGAAGATTTCTCACACAATTTAAATTCAGGAATAAAGGTAAGTGGTCAACCAAGTACAATCAGAACAAACCTAAAATCTCACCAGGTCACTCTTCTTCATCAGAATATACAGTCACTTAGGAATAAAGTAAGAGAGCTTGAAATCTTGCTATTAAGTGAACTCAGATACGTTAATATACTGTGCTTAACTGAACACTGGCTGAAAGAAAATGAGTTAAAGACAGTGAAAATAACAGATTATGTGTTAGCAGCACAAACTTGTAGAAATAAGTTTACACGTGGAGGAAACTGCATATACATCAAGAAAGAAGCATTCAAGTTAATTGTAATATGTTTATATAGATCTCCAGATACCCACCTAAAAAATTCAATACTCGACTTGATACTTTACTAAATAAAGTAGTAACAAATCAGAAAACAGTTCTTATATGTGGAGACCTAAATGTAGACTTTAATAAGTGAAGCAATTCAAAATCTGAGCTGATGAACATATTGACAGCCAATAATTTGGAGATTTCAATCCACTCCCCTACATGTGAAATGAATCATTCTAGCACTACCATAGACCAAATAACAATAAGCTCCAAAACAAAATATAAATCAGTTGTAATAAAAGCTGGACTGGCAGACCATCATGCACAGGCTATAAGCCTTTGTGTTAACACTAATCCATCCTATAATTATATGAGGAAGACTATGTACATGGGCAGAACTTTCAGTAATACTGCAGTACAAACATTCCAGAATTATCTCCAACAAGAATCATGGGAGATAGTGTATAGTACAGAAAATATTTCCGGTAAGTTTCAGACATTCATGAATATTTTTAAATACTATTTTGATCTTGCTTTTCTTGAAAGCCAAAACAACACAAACCACAAAAAGTAACAAGTGGATTACTAGTAGTATAAGGAAATCTTGTGCTAGAAAACGGTACCTTCACAATATTGCAAGAAGCTACAACACAACTCAGGAGCTTGATAGTTACTTTAAAAAATATAAATCTGTCTTAAATAAAATAATAAAGGAGGCAAAGAAACAAGACAATGACAAATACATAGAAGATGCTTCAAACAGAACCAAAGCAATCTGGCGAGTTGTAAAAAAAGAAACAAAATCTTACAAAAGTAGAGTTAATAATATGATAATAAAGGCTGGCTTGGAAAACATTAATAACCCACAGGAAGTATCTAATATGTTTAATAACTATTTTATAAATGTAACAGAGAAACTACTACAACAGACTTCTAATAGAAAACAGCATACAGAAACAGGGAAAAAAGTCTCAAGCAGATCAATGTTTCTGTACCCAACAAATGTAGAAGAAGTTCAGGTTACAATAGAAAGTCTCAAAATGAAACACTATGCAGGTGTAGATGATATACCTGATTTCATTATAAAGAAGTGTGGGAACTTGATTACTGAGCCCTTTTGCTACAGGAATTTTTCCTTCATGTTTGAAAATAGCAAAAGTAAAGCCATTATACAAGAAAGGAGACAAAGATGATGTTTCCAACTACAGACCACTGGCACTTCTTTCTGTTTTCTCAAAAATATTAGAAAGACTTTTCAATAAGAGGCTAACGGACTTCTTAGAGGTAAATGGCATTCTCTCATAATCTCAACATTGATTTAGAGCAAACCGCTCAACCGAATCTGCAGTTCACTCCTTTCTATTAGAGGCAGTGATAGCATTAGACAACAAAAAACTTAGCATGGGCATATTTTTAGACTTGTCAAAGGCATTTGACACAATAAATCATGACAAATTGCTACATAAAGTAGAAAATCTTGGCATTAGGGGAACAGCTAACAACTGGCTCAGCTCTTATCTTTAAAACAGGGAACAATATGTGGAAATAGATCAAGAAAGGGACGATTTCATTAGGAAATATAATTCCAAGCTACTGACTTAAATATGGAGTGCCACAAGGATCAGTAATGGGTCCTGTTCTGTGCTTACTCCAGGGCTATTACAAATGATGAAGCGATTTCATAAATTCACTGTAGCTCCATTCATTGACATATGGTCACGACACACTACAGATACGTAGAAAAACTCATAAAGGTTTGTTCGGCTGAAGCCGCACTTCAGGTTTCTGCCGCCAGAGTGCTCGAGAGCGCAGTGAGACAAAATGGGGACAGGAGCCGAGAAAGCGTATGTCATGCTTGAAATGCACTCACATCAGTAAGTCATAACAGTGCAATGACACTTCAGAACAAAGTTAAACAAAGATACACCAACTGCTAATTCCATTCGGCGATGGTATGTGCAGTTTAAAGCTTCTGGATGCCTCTGTAAGGGGAAATAAATGGGTCAGCCTGCAGTGAGCGAAGAAACGGTTGAACACGTGCGGGCAAGTTTCACGCGTAGCCCGCGGAAGTTGACGAATAAAGCAAGCAGGGAGCTAAATGTACCACAGCCGATGGTTTGGAAAATCTTACGGAAAAGGCTAAAGCAGAAGCCTTACCATTTACAGTTGTTACAAGCCCTGACACCCGATGACAAAGCCAAACGCTTTGAATTTTCGGCGCGGTTGCAACAGCTCATGGAAGAGGATGCATTCAGTGTGAAACTTGCTTTCAGTCATGAAGCAACATTTTTTCTTAATGGTGAAGTGAACAGACACAATGTGCGAATCTGGGCGGTAGAGAATCCTCACGCATTCGTGCAGGAAATTCGCAATTCCCCAAAAGTTAATGTGTTTTGTGCAATCTCACGGTTTAAAGTTTACGGCCCCTTTTTCTTCTGTGAAAAAAACGTTACAGGACACGTGTATCTGGACATGCTGGAAAATTGGCTCATGCCACAACTGGAGACCGACAGCGCCGACTTCATCTTTCAACAGGATGGTGCTCCACCGCACTTCCATCATGATGTTCGGCATTTCTTAAACAGGAGATTGGAAAACCGATGGATCGGTCGTGGTGGAGATCATGATCAGCAATTCATGTCATGACCTCCACGCTCTCCCGACTTAACCCCATGCAATTTCTTTCCATGGGGTTATGTGAAAGATTCAGTGTTTAAACCTCCTCTACCAAGAAACGTGCCAGAACTGCGAGCTCGCATCAATGATGCTTTCGACCTCATTGATGGGGACATGCTGTGCCGAGTGTGGGAGGAACTTGATTATCAGCTTGATGTCTGCCGAATCACTAAAGGGGCACATATCGAACATTTGTGAATGCCTAAAAAAACTTTTTGAGTTTTTGTGTGTGTGTGCATAGCATTGTGAAAATATCTCAAGTAATAAAGTTATTGTAGAGCTGTGAAATCACTTCAATCATTTGTAATAACCCTGTATATGTAAATGACATAAACCTAAGCAATGACAGCAGTAAAATATTTCAATTTGTTGATGATATGAGTGTTCTAATTACAGGAAAATCAGAAGAAACTCTTGTAAAAAACATAAAAGAAACCACTGACAGGCTAACATGTTACTTTGATGACAATGACTTAATAATAAACACTGAAAAAACTGTAGCTATGGATATACACACAGCACAAACAAAAAATCTGATATCACCCAATCGAGAGCTATACGGACAGACAATTGCCAAAACAGCCTGTACCAAATTTCTTGGACTTCATCTACAACACAACTTGTAATGGAAAGAACATATTGAGCAGATGAACAAAAAATTAAGTACTTCTTGTTTTGTGCTGCGTACATTAAAAAATTGTACCAACTACAACACCCTTCAGTGTGTATATTATGCAGTTGTACACTCTCACCTACGGTATGGGATTATGTTCTGGGGAAATTCTGGAGATGCCATCAAAACATTCAAAATTCAGAAAAAAAGATTATAGAAGGGGTAGATAATCGCAAATCATGTATACCATTGTTTCAAAAAAGGGTGATCCTGCCACTTCCTTGCATATATATACTTGAAAATGTAATGTATTTAAAGCAAAACTTACATACAAAAAGACCACTCACCACTCAAAATCACACAATACACAGCTATGATACAAGACAAAAATTGGATGTACATGTTCAAAGCACCAACACAAAGCTATTTCAAAACAGCCTTATCTATCCTAGTATCAAACTATACAATGCCTTACCAAATACCATTAAACACATACAAAACACTGGTCACTTCAAATCTAAACTGAAGTCGCACTTGGTTGATCACTGCTTTTACAAAGTAAATGAATACCAACAAAACTAAATTTTGGTGTGTTTACCCAATGTAGAATTCAGAAGAACATATGTACAGGGCTATTACAAATGATTGAAGCGATTTCATAAATTCACTGTAGCTCCATTCATTGACATATGGTCATGACACACTACAGATATGTAGAAAAACTCATAAAGTTTTGTTCGGCTGAAGCCACACTTCAGGTTTCTGCCGCCAGAGCGCTCGAGAGCGCAGTGAGACAAAATGGCAACAGGAGCCGAGAAAGCGTATGTCGTGCTTGAAATGCACTCACATCAGTCAGTCATAACAGTGCAATGACACTTCAGGATGAAGTTCAAGAAAGATCCACCAACTGCTAACTCCATTCGGTGATGGTATGTGCAGTTTAAAGCTTCTGGATGCCTCTGTAAGGGGAAATCAATGGGTCGGCCTGCAGAGAGCGAGGAAACAGTTGAACGCGTGCAGGCAAGTTTCATGCGTGTATCTGGACATGCTGGAAAACTGGCTCATGCCACAACTGGAGACCAACAGCGCCGACTTCATCTTTCAACAGGATGGTGCTCCACCGCATTTCCATCATGATGTTCGGCATTTCTTAAACAGGAGATTGGAAAACAAATGGATCGGTCGTGGTGGAGATCATGATCAGCAATTCATGTCATGGCCTCCACGCTCTCCCGACTTAACCCCATACGATTTCTTTCTGTGGGGTTATGTGAAAGATTCAGTGTTTAAACCTCCTCTACCAAGAAACGTGCCAGAACTGCGAGCTCGCATCAACGATGCTTTCGAACTCATTGATGGGGACATGCTGCGCTGAGTGTGGGAGGAACTTGATTATTGGCTTGATGTCTGCCGAATCACTAAAGGGGCACATATCGAACATTTGTGAATGCCTAAAAAAACTTTTTGAGTTTTTGTATGTGTGTGCAAAGCATTGTGAAAATATCTCAAATAATAAAGTTATTGTAGAGCTGTGAAATCGCTTCAATCATTTGTAATAACCCTGTATTTTATCTCTCTGTATATAGTGTAACAATATTTATTTAAGTATTCATCATTAATTGATATATTAATGTGTGTTGTTATGTACAAAGGTATATTATATGTAAAACCGTTAATATTAACAAAAAAATCCAAATATCTCTTGCACATTGTGCAGCTGTAGGTGAAAATGGATTAATAAATCAATCAATCAAACACACTAATGAATAACTGACTCAAAGTGGCAGTGATAAACTATCTTTCTGGTATCCATGTTTGTGGCACCTCACAAACTACACATTGCAAATGCTAAGTTGTTCAGTTTATTTGCTAAGTAATCTATGTGTACCTTCCAATTTAAATTTTTGTCAAGATTTAGGCCTAAGAACTTCACGTGGTTTGCTTCTGTGATATCCTGATCATTTCAAGTTATCTTTATTTCACTCCTTTATACTGATTTAGCTTCAAATTGCATCATTTTGGCTTTAGTTACATTTAGTTTTAGTCCATTTTGATAGAACCAAGATTCAAGTTTTTCTAAAGTATTTTTGGCTTTTTCTGGAATATTTTCAGATACCTCATTTTCAATTAGAATTGATGTATCATCAGCAAATAAGGCTGAATGAACATCAATAGCAAGTGGTAGGTCATTTATGCGAAAAAGAAACAGATGGGGAACCAATATTGAACCTTGTGGGACTCCTTGGGGACTGTTTTCGAATAATTGGTTCCATTTGAAGTTAAAATTACTCTTTGTTTCCTACCTGACAGGTAAGAGCTAAACCATTTTAAAGAGCAGTGTTCCTGATTCCATACATCTGTAATTTGTGGAGGAGTAATGCATGGTTCACTGAATCGAAAGCTTTAGTTAGATCACAGAATATTCCTGTGACCTTTCTACCTTTATCTAACAAGGAGAATATTTTTTGGATAAACTCAGTTATAGCATTCACAGTGCTTTTACCCTGTTGGAATCCGAACTGGTTTTTAAAAATTGTATCATTTACGGTAAGAAAGTTATTAATTTGTTTTGCTGCAATCTTTTCAAACACTTTAGAAAAGACTGGCAAGAGAGAGATAGGGTGGTAATTCCCCATATTTTCTGTCAATCATTTCTTGAACAGAGGTTTGATCTCAGCATATTTCAATACATCTGGAAAGCATCCCTGTTCAAAAGATTGTTTTGTTTACAGATGATACAAACATTGCAATAAGTAGCAAGTCAAGAACAGATTTAGAAATTGCTGCGAATCAAATTTTCACTGGCATTAAGAAGTGGTTTAAAGCTAATTCTTTGTCATTAAGCTTTGAGAAGACCCACTATATGCAGTTCAGAACCAGTAAGAGATTTCCTTCCAGCATGAGTATAATGTATGAATACATGCAGATCAAAGAGGTTAATAGTGTTAAATTTCTGGGATTACAACTCGATAATAAATTCAGCTGGGAAGGGCAAACCATAGAATTACTTAAGCACCTAAACAAGTCTGTATTTGCCATGAGAATGATGTCAGATGTAGGAGATATAAATATAAAAAAACTTGTATACTATGCTTACTTTCATTCGTATGGGATCATATTCTGGGGAAACTCATCAAACCCAGAAAAATGTTTTAGGGTGCAAAAGCATGTGATAAGAATCATTTGTGGTGTAAATTCAAGAACTTCTTGTAGAAACCTGTTCACAGAACGTTGTATTCTAACCACTGCTTCTCAGTATATTTATTCCTTAATGAAATTTGTTGCAAGTAATACATCTCTATTTCCAACCAATAGCTCAGTACACAATATCAATACTAGGAATAAGAAGAAGCTACATAAAGGCCTAAAATCACTTACCTCGGTCCAAAAAGGGGTCCAATATTCAGGAACACACATTTTTAATAAATTGCCAGCAACCATTAAAAACTTGGTTTCAGATAAAGCACAGTTTAAACAGAGTTTGAAAGACTTTTTGATAGGCAACTCCTTCTACTCCATAGATGAATATCTTAAAAGAGACTGTTAAGTCAGCTTAAGTAAAAATATCTGTTAGATTTCAGTATTGACAACACTTCGTCACAACAGTCAAGATTAGGTATTTTGTGTATGATGAATTTATTAATAGTTGATAACAGCGTTTCATTCTGACAGTGAATTAATTCTGTAAATATTAGCTGTCCCAGTTTACTGCATTGTATTAGCTTATTTTTGGCTATCTCCTGACAAATGATCAGGGTAGCAAGTATGATATTCAAATGTTTTACATTTTTATGTCATACTTTCTGACATGTTCCACACCCACAAGAATCATCTCATTTTTTGGATCCATGGAACAAAAACTGAATCTAATCTAATCTAAAGTGATTCAGTAAAGTGATCATGGTTTGCAGCAACCCATAACAAACATTTTATTGTACTAGTGGAAGTACATAATACTCAAAACATACATGCATTGAAGAGCCAAAGAAACTGGTTCTCCTGCTTAATATTGTGTAGGGCCCCCACAAGCATGCAAAAGTGCCACAACACAATGTGGCATGGACTCAACTAATGTCTGTAGTAGTGCTGGAGGGAACTGACACTATGAATCCTGCAGGGCTGTCCATAAATTCATAAGAGTAAGAGAGAGTGGAGATCTCTTCCAAACAGCACATTGCAAGGAATCCCATATATGCTCAATAATGTTCATATTTGGGGAGTTTGGTAGCCAGGAGAAGTGTTTAAACTCAGAATATGTTCCTGGAGACACTCTGTAGCAATTCTGGACATGTAGGGTGTCGCATTGTCCTGCTGGAATTTCCCAAATCTCTCGTAATGCACTATGGATGTGAGTGGATGCAGGTGATTAGACAGGATGCTTATGTATGTGTCACCTGTCAGAGTCATAACAAGACACATCAGGGGTTCCATATCACTCCAACAGCACATGCTCCACACCGTTACAGAGCCTCCACTAGCTTGAACAGACCTCTGATGACATATAGGATCCATGGATTCAAGAGGTTGTCTCCATATCCATACATGACCATCCATTCAATACAATTTGAATCAAGACCTATCCGATCAGGCAACATGTTTCCAGTCATCAATAATCCAATGTTGGTGTTGAGGGTCCCAGGTAAGGAGTAAAGCTTTGTGTCATGCAGTCACCAAGGTTACACGAGTGGGCCTTCAGCTCCAAAAGCCCATATCAAGGATGTTTCACTGAATGGTTCACATGCTGACACTTTTTGATGGCCCAGTATTGAAATCTGCAGCAATTTGTGGAAGGGTTGCTGTTCTGTCATGTTGAACTATTCTCATCAGTTGTCATTGGCCTTGTTCTTCCAGGATCCTTTTCCAGTTGCAGCGATGTTGAAGATTTGATGTCTTATTGGATTCCTGATATTCAAGGTACACTTGTGAAATGATCATATGGGAAAATCCCCACTTCATCCTACCTAGGAGATGCTGTGTCCCATTACTCATGTGCCAACTAAAGCACCATGTTCAAACTCACTTAAATCTTGATAACCTGCCATTGTAGCAGCAGTAACGGATCGAACAATTACACCAGACACTTGTTGTCTTATATAGGTTTTGCCAACAGCAGCACCGTATCCTGCAATATCTCAGTATTTGAATACGCATGCCTATACCAGTTTCTTTAGTGCTTTAGTGTATATAAAAAAGAAGAAAGAATGTACAAGGAAATTAATAGCGAAAAGCATATATAGGATGCTACAAAATGATACTGACAAACTTAAGGGGTTGCAGAGGGCCTTTTGAGGAACAAATTGGGGACAGGAATCTGTGACCAGAAACACCATCTAATGATGTTACAGAATGCCAAGTTACAGCCACCAGAACCTGCCACTAGGCTACCCATTTGGCAGCAAACATGACCTTGTATGCTGGTGGACCACAAGTGGAACATGTCACAATGTACCTGAGAGCATCCTGGATGTTAGATGTCACCACAAGTGTTTTGCCAGCCACAAAAACACAGTAAAGATGACTAACAGCAGTTGGTCGCAGAGGAGAAAGACTAACATATGTGGTAGCAACACAGTGCTCATTCATAATTTGCCTTGTGGTGTTGTGTCGCTTTGTGGAGAACTTCACTTGGTCTTAGCATAGAAATATTCATTTCATTTATGGTGAGGTGAAAGGAAATGGGCAGGCAGCTTATATGTCTATTGGCAAAGTCATCCAAATAGGCATCAGCCACACCATTCTATAGTTCCAGCTATTCATCAGTGTCTGGGTGAAATGGGTGGTTTCAAAGGACATCACAATGGCGGAGGACATATATCACGCATATGAGATTCATATTTGAAGAGGATGTCTAAGAGAGGTTCAAGCACTTGCACTGTGGCACATGCACTGCAGAGCAACCTCATAGGTGAATGGAGGGGAGTATGGGGAAAGAAGGCATCCATTCCATTTTCAGAAGGTGCAGGTGCTGATGGCCCATGATTTTGCTCTGCATGTGGAGTTCATGCAGTGGTTTTTGCAGCCATATAACAATGCATATGTTTTGTTCATAGGTGAGGCTCCCTTTAACAGTGAGGGCATGTCCAGTACTCACAACTGTCATATTCAGATCAAAGAGATTTCTCAGATTACCCAAAACTTTTACCATATATTTATGGGCTAGCATGGTACATGATTACTTAATTGGCCCTCCATGCTTCCTCATGGACTCACACATGATAGTTATGCAATGCTCACTTGAGGATGCTGCCAGAATTACTGGAGCAGTTGCAGTCCATCAATTTATGTGGGTCCAGCATGAGAGGGAATCCACACACTTCAGTATAGCTGCCAGAACCCAGGTCAGACAAATGTTTGGATATCACGGACTAGTTAACATGGCCCTGTAACTTGGTCATATTGGTCATCTGACTTCATCCCACTGGACTTTTTCTTGTGAGGCCATCTGAAGGATGTGGCCTATGAAACCTCAGTGAAGTTAGCAGAAGACTCAGTTGCAAGGTTACATGCAGCATTTGAAGATGTTTGCACCATGCCTGATGTCTTTGAGTGAGTGTGTGAGTGCATCAGACATGCTGCATTGCTGTTGGAAGGTATTTTGAATACCTTCTCTAATTTTATTTAATTTCTTGTAACAACAAAATAAATAGTAACGTTCACTCAAAATTTGTCTTGCATCATCTGCCACAATGAATACTGCAATGCTTCATCCTCTTTTCTCTGCATTCATATTTTCTTTCCTTTAAATTAATGAAAGGACCAAATTTTCGAAAAGTCTGCCAATATTTAACACAACTGATTCCTGCAAACTCCAAAGAGTTTGAAAGTGGTAGCTGTTGCAGACACTGAAATTAGCCCCTTAATTTTAATGCTGTCATTATCTTCCTGTTCCATCCCATATACAGAAAAACACAGGAGGCTTTAGAGCAGTCAAAAAGCCAAAAATAAACTGTGGGTGGAAACCCATTTCTGGAACCATCATCTGCGAAGGCAAGAATGCATTGCATTGATAGGAGATAAGACTTGTCTACAAAGTGGCTAGCTCCATCTCCTCCACTGGCAATCATGGCAATCAATCTCAATCAGTGAATATCAATCAACTCAGTTCTTTTGTGAGATGTTGCACTTGTGGTCCATCAGTGTGCAACATGACACTGCTGCTGAAGGGGTGGCGTAGTAGCAGGAGATGGTACCTGCAACATCATTGCATGAAACTTTCAGACACAGATTCCTATCCTCAACTTCTTGCTCAATATAGACTTTACAATCCCTCAACATTTGTCAGTATCATTTTACAACATCCAGTACATCAGCAGAGACATACATGCTCATTTCTAACACTCCCACTAGAATCAATAACTAACCTAAAAAAATTACATCCTATTGGTCTACATTTCTCAATCATTCGATGATATTTTGTTTTTGCAGTTGATTTAGTTAACATATCAGCAATCATCAGCTCTGTAAAGATTCATTTGACTATAACTTGAGCTGAGTCTATCTTTTCTTTAATAAAATGATGGCTGATGTCATTATCATCTGTTCTTCCACTGTTATCATTTGTTTCGGATGAGTCAGACACACCTTTGTTATAGCAATCAAGTTTCATAGGGTCATTTTCAGGTCAAGGAGATATTTCAATTTATAACCTCTGTAGCCAGAGTGCCTCTTGACAGTTGAGGCCAGGCCATACATTCAACTTCAGTAGTTGATGAAACTGCTGTGGGTTGTTTCTTTCTGCTTCAGAAAATAACAGCTCCTTGTGATTCAAACAGAAAACCAGTGACTGACTTGCTGTCATCTTTGCTTGTTCCCAGTCTGCTTCATTACATCCTGTGACATTTGGGTTCTCATGCTAGAAAATAGCAGCTACAAATCCTTTACTCCATTTAAGTATCTCTTGCTGCTTCTAACTGCCTGCCAGTGACGCATGCCTGTATCATGGTCAGAGGAACTTATATGTATCCAGCAGCCACTACGAATTAAGACGCAAAGGTATAATAGACATTGGCTGTGAGTGGGCATTGATTTAAATCAATGGAGAAAGTTGAAAATTTGAGCCAGACCTCGATTCAAACCTGCACCTTCTGATAACTAGGCAGATCCTCTGGCCACTGAGCCATCCAAATACAGTAGTCATTGCAACCACACAGTTGATCCTAGCAAGCCTACCATCAGACCCAAGTTCTCAACTTATTCACACAGTACTAATGTAGTGCCTCTTGCCCATTATCCTACTACTCACAGCATTTTGCCAATTCCCGTAAGAGTTCAGGCCTGGTGTGCACCTGCACCGAAGAGACCATTGGCCATCCTCACCTTAATTATATATTTGTGGTGTCAGTTCTTTCAGACACATATGAAAGAACAGATACCATTTAGATCCAGCAGCTACAGATAATTATAATTAAGGTGAGGATGGCCAATGATCTCTTCAGAGTGGATGCACACAAGGTTTGTACTCTTATGGGAATTGGCAAAATGCCATAAGTAATTAGGATAGCAGGTAAGGGTCATTACATCAGTACTGTGTGGATAAGGTGAGAATTTGAGTCTGATGGGAGATGGGCTAGGGCAGTCCATGCACTTGTGATGACCTCTGTGTCTGGGTGGCTCAGTGGTCAGAGCACCTGACTAGTAAGCAGGAGACCTGAGTTCTAATCCTGGTTCAGCACAAATTTTTAACTTTCTCCATTAATTTAAATCAATGTCCACTCAGATCCAATGTCTGTAATTCCTTTAAGGCAGCTTATAACTGACTGAGTATGTGAGGTAAGGTCTGCTTTGCAATTACACATACATCAAACAGCCTATAGCTTCTCTGTAGGAACATTTCTCATAGCTTTTCTTTCTTTGTTTGTCTTGCAGCTCATAGTGTATGTAATTAATAGATTTTTGTCCAAAGTTATCAACACTAGATTGCAATTCTTCACGTTGTATTTATTTAATATTTGTTCTGTATAATGTAATTGATCCATCTGTAATAGTCCACTTGTGCAATCTCCGATGCCCAGTCAAAATGCAATTCCTATAGGTCTTTCAATTTAAATTACTCTCAGGGATTCTATTCAAAGATTTTTTTCTTGTGAGTTATCATTGAAAAATAACATTTCATCAGCATAAACTGCAACAAGTAATATGTTATTTCCATTACTCTTCTGATAAATTCATGGATCAAAGATTTTTTTCTTGTGAGTTATCATTGAAAAATAACATTTCATCAGCATAAACTGCAACAAGTAATATGTTATTTCCATTACTCTTCTGATAAATTCATGGATCAGCTGTATTCTTGTCAAGTTCATGTTTTTAAGAGTGCTGCATTTAGCTTAATGGTCTGGTTGTGGCTACCTCATTTTAATCCATAAACTACTTTCTTAAGCCTCATCGTCTACATCTACATCTACATCTACATATACATATACCTTTGTCCTGAACAGTTCTAGTGTTAAAACCAGTGTCTGGGATTTTGACATAAGTCTCCTCTTTCAAATTTCCTTGTAGGAATGTTGTAACAATGTCTAAGTCATTTGTATTACATCATGTTTAACACCTAAACCAAACAGATGACAAATTATAGCAGATTCCTGAGACATACGTCTCTTCATAGTTTAAACCCTTTTTGTTATTATGTGCACCCTTTAACAACTAGCCAGGCTTTGTATATAAAAAATGTGCCCTTGGAGATACATTTCAATTTGGAAAATCCATTTCGTGTTTACTGACTTTATATCTAAGGGTAAAATTGCCCTTACCCAATCTGATTTTCAGCATGTGACAGCAGGTCTTCTTTAATTGCCTGAAGCCAATTTCATAGCTGTTTACTTTGGAAAACTTCTTCTAATGATGGCAGAACTGAATTCTCTGAGTTTGTAATGTAATATGTCAGGCAATCATTCATCTTTATTTGTTTAGGGGTTCTTGGTGCTCTTCTGAGTGGTTGACTTGGCTCAGAGAACGCAGAATTTTTATTTGCATCTGATTAATTTGAATCTCATCTGCTTTGATGGGTAAAATACAACTTGAGGCATCACTGTTCTCATCAGTAAAAGTCTCAGATTCAACTGTTTTCATTCACCTTGATTAATTTTGGGAATAATTTCTATTGCCTCAGGCTCTGTAAGCAATAATAAATTATTCTTACAAACAGTATTTTCTTTAAATTTCATATCCCTTAATTTTATTAATTTTCAATGGTTGAGCTTTGATAGCCAATATGCATTGCTCTCTTCACAATGCCCTACCAGAATGCATTCTATGTTCTTCTTATCTCATTTACCTCTGCTTGCTTCAAGTAGATTTATGAAGAACTTGCTGCCAAATATTCTTAAATGCCAAAGTCTTGTTTATTCTGGTAAATGCTTATTCTGATGTCATGTCTTTTAAAGATTTTGTAGGTAATCTATTAATAAGGTAAGCAACTGTTCCAACTGTTTACCCCCAATATGCTTTGGTAAGCCTCTGTCAAATAATAAGCATCTGGCTTTTTCTACTAATGTTCTTTTATACCTTTCTGCTGTTCTGTTTTTTTCCAGTGTGTAGGGTAATGCTGTTTGGTGAAGTATCCCTCATTCTTTAAGAAGGGTTTTTTTACAAACAGTTTGTTTTTTCCACTAGCTTTTTGAAATTTCTAATAATTTCTGCTACTTTACTTTTGTCTGGCAACCATGGACCCTGGAGGGGGAGGGGGGGGGGTGGCCTTGCATGCCTCAACAATACAGACAGCCGTGCTGTAGGAAAAGGCACATTGACATTACCAGCACAAAACATAGTAAAGTATGCTTCATGACTAGATCAATAAGGATTGTCACTAACACAAGTACCCTAACCACAATGTACCATGCACTCTTTCACTCTGTACTTAACTACGAAAATTCTGAATCAATTAAGATATTCAAACTGCAAAAGAAGATAGTATGTTCAAAAACAAAGAGACACTTATAAACCATTATTTAAAAAACTAAATATTTTGCCCCTCCCATGCCAAAACATACTAGAATTATTATTCTTTACCAAAAAAAGTATCAACAAAATTAGCAAAAATATGGATTACCACGATTATGACACAAGATCAAAAACCTCTCCAAGAATACTTCCCCACTCAACAAAACTGTACAGTGATGGTGTCAAGTGCATGGGAATAAAATTATATAACCATCTTCCAACTTTTATACAAGAAATCCAAGAAATAAATAAATTCAAACAGACAGTGAAATCTCTTTTAATAAAAGACTGCTTTTATACCATCCAGGAATATTTGAAATCAAAATTGTCTTAGTGCATGATAATGTATCAAAGCTGAATGTTGTTAAGTCAATTTTGTCACATCATGTAACAATTCTCTGTAAAGCTGTAACTTTAAGTAACATAATTTGTAGGTAATGTAAAATAATCATTCTTCTGTGTTCTTGTTTACTGTTTTAGACTCCTGTAAACTGTATATTTGTATTGACTTATCCCATATCAGTTGTACAAGCCATTGTACTGATTTGATCTATGGGATAAATAAATAATAAATAAATAAATAAGTAAAAGGTGTAACCACAGTAGGTGGGTATTTGTTGAGAGGTACCTGAAGAGGAGCAGCAGCCTTTTCAGTACTTGCAGGGGCAACAGTCTGGATGATTGACTGGTCTGGTATCAAAACATCAACCATCATGGTCTTGCTATACTGGTCCTCTAAATGGCTGAGGGCAAGGGGAAACTACTTCCATTACAGTTCCTGAGGGCATGTAGCTCTATTGCATGGCATCGTCTTGGGTAAAATAGGCCCCCACTTCTCTGGGCAGGGACAACTCAGGAGGATATAATCAGGAAAAACAAAACTGGGATTGTACAGACCATAGAGTGGAATATTAGATCCCTTATTCAGGAAAATAGGTTAGAAACTTTAAAAAGGGAATTATATAAGTTGGAGTTAGATGTAATAGTTCATTGGCAAGATGAACAGGACTTCTTGGTCAGGTAAGTACAGGGCTAGAAATACAAAATCAAATTTGGAAATACCAAAGTTCTGACAGATCCCTCAATGGCAAAAACAAATGACAACATGTGAACTGTGGCAGTTGTTGATGTGGAGAACAGCTTAGCTACATATGGGAAACTGGGCATGCATCGAACACCAACAGCCACATGCTACCCAAAAGCAGCGAGTCAGACTGAGATCACATGTCCCAAGGGCGCTCCAAGACTGGCCAAAGAGTGAACTGGCATGGCGGTGGAAACTAGTTCTGTGCACAAGCCACACAAGTATGCACCAGATGTTCAGTGTCATTTTTGTGATTGATCACTGTCAGTAGCCTTAACAGTGCTTTCATATGTATTGCACCCCAGTGCAACACATGCAGCAACTGAAGTATGCCTGGATGTTATGCTGGAGTGGGAGGAGTGGGGAGAGAGTGGGGAGAATGACCACAGAACAGCTTTGCTCCTCCGTTGAAAGTATGAGAACCCTATTCACAATATTGAGCTGATTATGTAGGAGGAAAAATTCGTGCCCAAACCAGATGTGCTCTGCCCAACTCAACTGGACTACTGAAATGGTATTCCAGAAAAGCAGGTCAGTGGCTGTTGTGGTAATCACTTCATGTGCCTTCTGTGAAAAGACTGGCAGGATTTACAGGAATGCAGTAACAGAATGCATCATCCAACATGAACACGAGAGCCTCCTGCTGATCAAACTCCAGATCATGTATCACCAGTTGCTACGATAGTGCATTGGAGCTTTGGCATGCTGAGCAGTGAAGCAGTAACAGATGTCATAACAGTAGTTTCTACTGAGAAAGAGGGCCCACTGCTGCCACCAGTCATCAGTCCAACCCAGCAGCTTGGAAATAAGGCATAATAAGGAAATCAATGGTTTGGGGTCAGTGATGGGGATGAACCTTGCTCCATACAGGAAGACATGGAACTTTTTAACACCAGAAATAATAGCCAGTGCCTCCTTTTCTGCATATCAATAATTATGCTGTGTGGTGGAAAGTGTCCCTGATTAGTAAGTGATGGGTTGTTTGGTGCCATCTGGATTCTGATGGGAAGAAACAGCACCAATGCCATACTGTGATATGTCACAGACCAGGGTTAAAGGTTTACACAGAGAAAGGAAGCCAGGCAGGGAGTAGAACACTAATGCTGCTTGAGAGACTGAAAAGCCTATTGACAATCCACAGACCAGACAAACTTAATGTCTACTCTCAAACTGACTAAGAGGCTGGCATATGTACAAGCCTGGGGAATGGACTGAGTATAATATGAAATCTTACCCAAATAATATGAGATCGTATTCAAAAAAGACTGGAACTCCTTCAGCTTCTTAGGTGCTCAGGTGCTGGTAAGGTTGACAGTGGTGTTCATGTCATATTCTGTGATGGTGAGACAATCTTTACTACACATATGACCCAAAAAATTCACCTTTGGGGAGAAAATCTGCCTTAACCAGCCTGCAAGGGAGGTTATTCTGCAGGAGGCATTGGAAAACCAATTGCAGGTCTCATAAATGCTCCTCCTGAGTAGGGTCAGTGACCCAGATGTCATCAAGGTAATTGACAAAACAGGAAATGTCCTGAATCAACTGCTCCAAATACCATTAGTTAGTTCCCAGTGCAGATGAGATCCCAAAAGGCAAGCAATTAAACTGGTAAAGCACCAAATGGGTGTGGAGGATCAGGATAGTTTGAGAAAACACATCCAGTGGCAACTGCAGGTAAGCATCACACAAGTCAATGTGGGAAAAATACTGGCCCTCCAACAAATCTGCCTGCCATGGAAAGGGATACGATTATGCAATGGATACGAATATGCAATGCACGGTGTATTGACTGTCTGTTTTGTGCAAATGGTTAGTTGACCATTAACAAGGGAAGTCACCATTCACATTCTTATAACATGCAAAGATGGTGGACAGCCCTGAAAAACAAATGCACTGTTTATTATATGACACAACCCAATGGGATGGCTGCTGCTGCTGCAACTGCAAGTACCCCAAGAGCCTGTACCTATCTAAATTAATTAGGCTGACCTTCACCCATCCCTTACCAATGTCAGCAAAATGCACCACCGTGACTCATGCATGGCATTAGAAGCAGTACCTGAGTCCAGTGAAAACACCAGGGTGTCTGATGCCTGACTCATGGCCTAATGACTGTCACAAAATGTTGCCAAATCATCTATCCTCCAGCACACCTCACACATGGCCTCCATGAGTGGGCAGTCATGGTGAACATGCAACAAATGAGTCGGGACAGAACCACTGGCTCACCTAATTAGCAGAAGAAGAACAATGACGAAGACCCAAAAAACACTGCTGATGGTAATTACGATGCTGTGAGTACGATGAACCCCCTGAGCTCAGCATAGGAGAGGATAGGCAGCACTGCAATGCCCTTGCACTGGAATCAACAGCACCAACAAATGGCATCTCAGCAGGAGGCAAGGCCATCTGTGGTATCCCACAGGGCTCATCCAATTGAGCCATCTGTCAGTTATCAGGAGGTGTGTCCTTTCCTGCCACTGTAAGCTCATGTGATTCTGCAATTTGGGCAACATTGGCTAAAAAAGGGTTGGGCAAGGCCAATGTCCTAGTCTGAACCTCATGATTAGAAGCTAACCTACAATCACATCCCCACATTAGAGAGTCTGCATAAGACAAAGGACACTTCTTTCAAAACAACAATTGTGTGAGAGGCCCTGCAAATTGGCAGTCCAGGTCACATACAACTGGCCAGGGCATTGTGCTGGTTAAACTGCAACTGTGCCACCACAACATGGGTTTGATGTCCAAAATACTGCATAAGCAACTATAACCATCAGCAAATGGAAGTTTTCAGGCTCAGTGGAGAACTACAAATTTTGGACCATTTTGTATAAACTTGAGCTGTATAGCAATAAGGTAGCCTTATCAACTGTAATGACAATGTGCCTTACCTGGCAGTGCAGCAAGAACTAACACAGGCAACTCTCCCTCCTTTCTGTCAACTTAACAAAACTGGAAAATGGTGCCATCGAACTGCCCCCCCCCTCCCCCCCCACCAGTGAGGCAAGAATGTGAAGCAATTCCATATTCTGGTTTATCAGCACCTGAATCTGCTCCTGTTGTTGTTGCTGCTACAGCATTGCAGAAATGCCATGGCCCAAGTGAACACTGGGATAAGGGGAAAGAAAATATACGGGTTCAAACAAGTAAGAACATCCTTTGTCACCACTTAAATATCTGCTTATGTAAGTTTGGAACACAAGAAGTTGTTATTCCACATGGAACAATACTGGCCAGCATACAAGAAATAGAGTCTCAGGAAATTTTTGGGGCCCACAGTTGTGTTAGTAGACATGGAAAGCTGTCCATGAAGAATCACAAACTGTTGTTGAACTGGCACATGTATATAATCATGCCACCTATACAAGCCCAACTGAGAGAGAAGTTAAAGCATTTGTCAGAACCAGACTGGAACCTGTTGTATCCAGTATCAGAGGAATTCATACAGCTGTCTGAGAAAAGACCACATTTACTGGTAATACATCTAATATAAGTAGAAATTCAGACTGAGGATACAAGACTGCTCAAAAGACTTACCACACCCCCTATCATTTGCTGTCAGTTATGAAAAAAAGCATTTAACAGCAGTTAGATGCAACATTAACCTAGCCTTCCTCTCATCTATGAGCATTGTACGTTGTCATAATACCTAAAAGGTGCATCAACAGAGAAAAACTTACTACCTCCATAAAGATATGTGAGCAGTAAGCTGCACAACCACCCCAGATAAATATCCTTTCCCTTGTATCAATGAAATGCTCAACCACTTGGTAAATTGCAAAAATTCCCCCTCCCCCCACCACCCTGCCCCCCCTGTATATGAGGTCAGAATATTACCAAATACCATTAGCTCCTCAGGATAGATCCAAGGCTACATTCGTCATGCTTTCTGGGCTATAAGAATTCCACAGAATGCCTTTACGTTTAATAAATGCACCCACTAATTTTCAGTGGTTTGTAGACTTATTATCATACGGATCAAAATGCACCATGTGTCTAGTGCATCTCAATGATATCAATGACTTTTTGTAAACATCTAAGGAAAATGCACAAAGTGCTAACTTGAGCTTAAAACTAGAGAATTATTCTTTGCAAAGTCTCGTGTGTAAATCATGGACCACATTATGAGTTGGGTGAGCATTAAACCAGATCCACGTTTCAGTGAAGCCACTGATGACTTTCCTGCTTGAAAAATATAAAAGAACTACAATCATTTCAGAGCCTTGTCAATTATTACCACAGGTTCATACAAGGTTACATCAGTATTATGAAGCCCTTGACTAGATTACTCAAAAAGAGGCTACCTTTCAACCACTGAATGTAATGTGGTAATGCAACAAACTAAAAATCTTTTGACAAAATCTCCCCTAGTAGTTTATCCAGATTTTAAAAAACCATTGACTATGTCACATGGTGCTAGTGATTATGCCACAGGCTGTGTTGTAAGTCAGGAATAATTTGTTATGCATCCCACAGCCTAACAAAGTGGAATTAATTTCAGTATTACTAAGAAGTAGCTGTTATCTCAGGTATTCAGTGCACATTATTTCAGGTACTTTCTTTATGCTAGACATTTCATTGTAATCACTGACCATGCTGCCTTACTATGCATCCCAAAATTTTTAAAAGACCCCAAGTAGTAGACTGGGCACTAACATTACCAAGTGAGTACAATTATCATCTATTACAAACTGAGCAAGTTGCACAAAAATGACAATGCACTGAGTAGAAAAGTTACAGGGGGCACAGTAACAGGATAAAAAAGTTAGCAATTTGCTGCCCTACCAAATATCATATGCAAAAACAGTATTTTCCATTGCAGAACCTCACAAGATAACCAATCAGTAATGCAAAAAAAAATTTCAATGCCATGTCATCATACACTGTAATGATGGTGCTCAGGCTTGCCATAGTGGAAAACAGGCACCAAACAATTGAGCGGCAACAAGGTGCTGGTGGAAAGGTCAGCAGCATGATACTGAAGATTATATCCATATATGCTTCCATAAGCACATGAGAAGATAATTACATATTATTTCTGGTACTGTCTGTTGACATGATAGCAGAAACAGTGGCCTCTTTAACTTAGTCATAGCATGAATTTAAGTGCATAGAAGTTAATGATCAAGTTTTCAATACAAATGACAGTTGTGACTGCCTTCACAATTCTAATGCATGTGCAATGTGTGTAACCCCAACAAGAAAACTACTATGAGCCACAGATGTATCATAAGTACTCTCTCACTATCTTTAATCTTGTATTTCAATTTTACTTATTTTCATGGCATAATTTTTCCCCAGTTGATAGTTGCAATTAGTTACAACTTAGAGAAATAACAATCCTCACATAGCAGTAATTTTTACACTCACTTTGGGACATTTATGACTCTTAACATCAATTATCTGCATCTATATGTTTCACAATTATTGAGAACCTTTACTGCCTCAAAATATTTTAGTTTAATCTTGTGGAAGCTCAAATTTTACTTTGAATTCTGATGGATTTCCAGGCAAATTTTGTTGCCTGTGGTTACTTACACCTAGACCAGAAAGGTCCTGTAACTAAGACCCTGGGTTTATCACACTAGTTTTGAATATGTGTATTTGAATTTACATTATAAGATTAGTTTCATGAAGTTATTTGAAGAATAGAGTGTATTTACTTGTGACGCACACAATTTTCGCATTGAGGTTAACTGTAATAAGATTTTAGGTGCTGACCATGAGGGTTGATCCTCTATTTTTTTGGAAAAAAATGTCATTTACCATTTACACTCTTCTAGCATCATTTCAGTTAATATCAAACTATGGCATTTATAATGTTGATAATTTCTCTACTGTAGACAGCTGGTTCGCACTGTTTAATGTTTATACTTTGAGTTGTAAGCTGCTCTCAGTGTCCAAGGCCTTGCCATTTTTAATATCTCCCCAAGGCTCCCTCTAATCCCATGCACTTGAGTGTCACAGGTAAATAACTGTACCTGCCTCTTGTGCTATCCAACTAATGTGGGGAATGATGGCATCACCATACAACGCTGCCACACCCAAGGTTCCAGGGCCATCACCACAGCTCCATGCCCATTGTAATGCCCAGTCAAAAATATATTTCCCTGTAATTGTTTTGAAGCCAATTAGGAAATTTTTGCCTACTAAGCACTTGTTACCTGTAGCTATATGCCCTTGACATAGGCACCCCCATCACTATATGTGCAGACAAATTTCCATTACATGTAGAGCAAGCTTTTTCAGCCATCTAATAACACAACTGCATTTGATCTGACTGATCAACACCTGGCATGCCAATGTTGTAGTCTCTGACTATGTTTGGTTTCAAGGAAACTTTGCCATTTCAATTGCAAACTTCCACCATTTTGGCATGGTGCATATTAGAACCGGTCAGGAGTTCTGTTTCGTCCCTCCTCTCGCAAACAACAACATTGTCATCTCTTTGCCACAACATCTGACTTTCTTTAATTTTGTAGTAACTAATGAATTTGGGTTCCCTTTCTGTTGTTATGTGATGTTGCACACACATAGATTTTGTAAGCTGAGAAAAATTTTGTAAGTGATACACAATTATAAAAATAGTCCATATGAAGCATATATCTTTTGTTCAAGAAAGCTTCCATCAGGAGTGAAACAACTTCAGGTGCATGACACTCCTCAGCCTTCTCTTGTGATGTGGCACAGTAGATTTTTATTTTGGGAAACATACCATTAGATTCACAGATTTCATTAAGTTTTACACCATACTTGCGTTTCTTGTTCTTGATATACTGACTGAAAAGTGAGTCACAAAAACCACTGATTTGTCAATGTAGAGATTCTTGTCTGGAAAGTAATTATTGCTTGTGATGCTACTGAAATGGTCCAAAACCGGTCTAGTTTTATAGAGTTGGTCATTGGATTGCAGTAATTTATCTGAGATATGTATCTCTTAACAAAAGCTGAAATATGTCCCTACTTCTAACAGATCTCCAGAATGTGACAGTTTAAGAAGGATTTGTACTCCAGTAATGTTCTGTCAATGGAAAACAACAAAGCACCATGTGCAGCAGCATCCACAGAAGAAATACATTCATTTCCACAAAATCTGTACCCTCCATCTCAACAGCCTGGATACTCTTCTCCTATCACTTTTTTCTGTTTCCTGGCTTGCATACAGATTTTCTTGTTAACATAATGACATTAGAAGCACTTCAAGAGGGGGAAGGGGTGGATGGGGAGCAGCAAATCAACGTGTGCAATGATGCCAAAATTTTGTAAGTCTAATTCCAATCCCACATCCTCACTGAACACAAATTACTGGTGGATACTGAGGAATGTCACTTCACTCATCACTGTTATTCATGGTGCCTGCTAAGGGACCAACATGCTCGTCTTGGAAATTTGTGGTAAGGTCTTATGGGACCAGACTGCTGAGGTCATCAGTCCCTAAGCCTACACACTACTTAGTCTAACTTAAACTAACTTATGCTATGAACAACACACACACCCATGCCTGAGGGAGGGCTCGAACCTCTGACGGGGGGAGCCGCATGGACTGTGACAAGGAGCCTCAGACCACGCGGCTACCCTGCACGGCCATGCTCATCTTCTTCATTGCATTCACTGTTATCTGCATATGAATCCTCACTTGAATGCTCAAATGAAGATGGTTCACAGAAAATCCAGCATCCAACAATTCATCCATAAACTCATCCCATTCCAATTCATTAATGCCAGTTAGCTGTTCAAGTTCCACATCACTCACTTTCCTTCTATTGCTAGCCATTTTATGGAAAAAAAATGAGCACAGATAATGATAAATGTCAGTTAACCACCTACACTGAAGACTGATCAGCTACTGACACAGTTAAAATAAGACATGGACTGTATTGTCAAATATGCTCCAAGATATACAAGCTGGTAACAGATTGTTAACAATGAGTTATCTCTTAGTTTGCTTCTGAACTGAACTTCCTACTCTGCACACCAACTATGAGATTATTCACAGGCTCTATTTTCCCACCAAGAAAATTTTTTTTCTTAAGTTTTGATGATGGAGATGGATTACAAAGGAGATGACAAATCAAATTTATGAACTGCTTAATATGGCTTCTCGGAGCAGTTTACTCAGTTTGGCTGAGGCAGTCAGCATCTTAAGAATTCAGTAACTTCTCTCTCTCTCTCTCTCTCTCTCTCTTTCTCCTCAGCTAAAAACAACTCAAAAACAAATAAATCTTTCAGGTTACGATTGTGATCATTGATCTGCTGCAAGATAGTGAGTAGACATTTTACCTTTATTTATTTACACAGTAATTTGTACACTGCATTGTCAGTAATTTGTATCAACACAGTACGAATATAATGTTTAAACATCTCATAAAAATCTATACTTTATTTCCATGCTTTCTTTCACTTTTCAAGATTGAATGTGGCTCACATATTTTAAAGTTAGATGAATTCGTTCTTTAAATTAAATATATGTTTATAGTTCCTTAAAATGAAGCTCACTTTTATTATAATAACAGAAATCCCAGGATGGAAATAATAAACTGAAGTAATGAAAGCTAGTAACTCATCTATATGTGATTGGTGTATGGTTTCTAGACACACTTAACACCACCGAGATGGAACTAGCTTTCTAACCATCTCTATCTCTATCTCTATCTCTCTCTCTCTCTCTCTCTCTCTCTCTCTCTCTCTCTATGAAGGTCAGAACTGTTTCTCCAGTATTTCCTCTTTTCTTGAAGTTCTGTTGACCTAAGCTTATATTAGTCTATTTCACTTTATTCCAGTTACTTGTTATTTACCATACCATGCATACTATAGCTGTGATCTCCCTGTCCTCCTCCCACCCTCTTAATCTCTCTGTTCTGTGAGTGTTCCCTTTTCAGTCCTTATTTTGCTACTTCCATTGAGGGTCACCTGCTTGCCTTCTATCACATCTTCTATTAACTCATCCCCCTCTTCCCCCCACCCCCCTCCTCCCCAACAAGTGCCCAGAAATCTTATCTCCAAGTTGCAACATGCCTTTTCCCCATCCTTCCTTCATTCTTATTTATTTATTTAAATGCAGTTTTCATGTTTTTACCAGAGAGAACCCAAGGATGTCTGATGTATTTGTGGAATGGAAGAAGAGAAGATAACAATCCTCCATACACCCATACACCTCCATATAGTTGAGGCATTGAGTGGCCAATAGGTGAATATAGCTCTGAAGAAGAACATCCTCCAAAAGTTTAGCAATGTTTTCATTATTTTTATGTGCCTATTGATCACTCCATGACTTAGTATTAGACTGAGTTGCTACCTTAATTCCATCCACAACTACCCATTAACATAATGATGTTTTTGTATCACTGACAAAACATTGTAATCATACTCTAAAATGTGCTGCCTGCAACTGCAAATTAATGATAATTACATCAATTTGTGTTATATCCTAACTTTAACTCTGCTACAAGGTAATAACCTATACTTTACTCTATTGTAATGAAACTAACAATGAGACTGGCATACATACCTATAGTTGACTGCACCTCTAAACCATTGAATGGATGATCCTGTGGCAAGGTCAACCATTCGCAACAAACTGTCTCTAGCATGCACTAGTAAGCGTCTTCCTCCTGGGTGGAGCACTAAATAGTTTATAGTAATGCCGCGGGTTTCATGCAGCTCAATTTTCCTGCACAGAACAGGTCAACAGTATGTAGAATTTAGGAGAAAGCACACAAAAATCCTAATTAAAAATGCACAGTTATATAAAAGAATGAAATATCGAAAAATAATTAGTAAAGTAACAAAAATCATTTTTACACTATACAAAAATTTCACCTATAACAAATTCTCAATAAATATAATCATTTACTTCATGTCATCGTCCTTTGAAGCTGCTGATAACCCAGACTTAACTATCATTAACTTTTTTAATTTTCTATTCCATCTATTTACATGTACACCTATATGATAGTTTGCAATGGTGGAAGGGGGGCGGGGCAGAGACCTGGGGCATGAGGTATTTTTAATATCTTGGAAGACAAATGGTGATGTGTAAGTAGCCATGAAAAATGTACCAGTTCAGACACCATTAAAAAGCTACAGAATACTGACTTTTCAGTCATTTTCATGAAAGAAAAACACATGGCTATACACTATATTTTTTCCTTTCTCTGCGAGCTTGAGGAGGGTTGGGGACCACAGCCTTCCTTGCCCATGGGTAAGGGTGCTCCTGTCTATTTTGTCTTTGGAACATCTGATATCACGCCTGAAGAAAGATTTTGGTGAAACAATTGATTCATATGTTCCATGTGTTGTTAAGCAAGGACATAGAAGCTCTTATTGTGACTATCTGGAGCTTTGGGCATGACATCGGTTGAAGCACTGTGTGCTGTTCTCAGAATCTTCCTGATAGATATTACAATCAGGTATCAGGCCACACCATACTGGTTAAAGATGGGTAGACTACACTAGGTTAATATAATAACTGTTTCACTGCTGAATAACAAGCAGGACCTCAGAAAATGGAAAATTGACGCATGAAAAAGAAGTGCAACATACAGCAAGCTGTAACACTGATTGCATTATGGTTAAGTGGCAACACTGTTGGATTGCCACACAGATGAGCTGTGTTCAGACCTACTGCATGCCACTTTTTTTTCCACTGTTCACTGTATTCAAATTTGTGTCTGTGTCCATTTGCAACAGTAAGGTGTAAGGAAGGAACCTATAATGACAGTTCATTCTGCACAGCTACTTTATTAGCAGCCAAAAGGAAGTGGTTTTTGAATGGGAACCACAAACGTTTGATGACAAGGTTACAAGTCAACCAAATTCTCCACCAGTAAAGATATCTGGTGTGCTATACACAGTAATAGTGACATTATGTGTGTCATATGACAGGAATGTCTTGGAGTGAGAGAGATAAGCCTCCTTGCCCGATTTAGGTGTTTGTATGAATGTGAATGTGATCACTCCCAAGGAAATGGTGAAAACATAATAATTTGTCACATATGCTGCAAAAAATTAATGCAACAGTTTCACAATCACAGAGTTCCTCTGTGCTCTGTCAAAAAATGTTTTAAACATTTTTGAAGTTTTGTTCCATTTTGGAAGTTTTGACTCTTGTATTCCTTTGTTGCAACGTAGTTCACACCTGTTTATTTATTGTTTTCATTTCTGTGTGATGTCTATGTGGTATCTCGCCTGCTCTCACTATTCATTACATTTACTTGCGACAGTAACGTATTCTTACCACATGACTCATATGCTAAAACCAATGTATAGCATGACAACTGCCAAGACTATAGAAAGAGAACAAAAATTTCAATGACTGAATGGACAGTTCATAATGTTGTGAAAAAAAAGGAAAAAATGGCATGAGAGAGTTTTCAACATGGCTCATCTGCTTCACAGTACAGCACTGTGACCACTTAACGATGATGCTATGCCTCTGTATGTGGGCTTATTTTTTATTTTTATTTATTTTTTTTTTTTTAACCAGTTCAGCACACCTTCTTCCTGTTTTCATGCTTGACCTGTGTTCAGTTTTTGATGGGCTATCCATTGGGCCATCTTACCACTAAATGTGAGGGGGGAGGGGGGGTGGAGGACACACTGATGAGTTTCCCTTGTGAGAATTATAAGGGCGTAAAGCATGTCACCGTCACTTGTGAGCTTGTAGGATTTATTCATGCTTCTGAAATCTATTGACCTTATGGTGAGTCAGGTTTATCTGTGCTGTAGGTCCACAATGCATACTTGAAAATCCACAAAAAGCTGTATCACTGGTTTCTCTGATATTCACATAAATGTGGGATCAAGAGTGGTGTGCTTTAGGCCCTTATGGATCACAGCACCTCATTTGTAGTCTAATCAAGATACCATGTTGGCAGACATTACTACTTGAGTTAAATCATTTCCACAAATGGCACTTTGTATTTGGAGCTAGTTGTTAACTGGGTGGGAATTGACTTTCATGTGCAATGTAATCATGAACTATCTTGTATCTGTTTTAAATGTTAACAGGAAAGTAAAGCTGTGAGGATGGGTCGCGTATGTCACACTTGGGTAGCTCAGTTGGTAGAGCACTTGCTGTGAAAGGCAAAGTTCCCAAGTTTGAGTCTCAGTCCAGCTTTAATCTACCAGGAAGTTTCATATCAAAGCACTCTCCACTGCAGAGTGAAAGTCTCATTCTGGGGACAGAAAAGCAAATTACCAGCAAAAGTTAGCTGCAAAGGAACTAGGGCCTCCGAGAGCAGATCCTTTGATTGAGAGAGTGATGAAATAAAATAAGAGTGACTACAAGGGAACATTTAACAAGGAAGTGTACAGTTAGAATAAGTTGTTGTGTGGATGCAGCATAAGAATGTCTGATTTTCAGCATGGAAGTAAATTTTTGAACTAATACATCTCTTAGGGATCTTGTATATTTATCTGAAAAAATGGAAAAGCACAAAAACTCCCATTTACACAAAAATGTGAAATGGAGAGTTGCGAAAACTTATACATTATTTCATTATTGCACTAAACTATACTTAATTATGTACAATACGACAAAATTCCACAAAAACAATTCTTTCTTTTGTCAGATAAGTTATGCATATTATTATTATTATTGTTATTATCATTATTATTATTAATTTTGGTATTATTATTGGCAGTGGCTGTAGTTGCATAAATTTGTTGATGAGCATAACTGTTATACAGTAGATGCTATTAATTTCACACTTTCAAATTTATCTGAATCTAAAAATTTGTGAACACACAGAATGCATACTCATGACTCACCACTGTACTGAGTCTCCACAGATGGTAATTACCCTCCCAAACATGTACAGGAACAGAACTTCGATGCCTTATCTCTCCAGTCACCCCCCCCCCCCCCCCCCAAAGTCCTACTGTCCAGTCACAGAGGAGCATTCCCCTCATGACTCAGTACCACACAGTACTGGAGCAAATGAATGACATTATCCACCAGGGTGTCGACTACCTCTCATCATGCCCTGAAAGGAGGAAGTCCTAACCCACCATTCTTCCCATCCCTCCCATAGTGGTATTCTGCCACCCACCAAATCCAAACAGTATCATCGTCCATTCCCACAAAAGCTCTGCTCCTAACCCTTTGCTCATGGATCATATCCCTGTAGTAGACATAGATGTACAACCTATCTCATACATATTCTCTCCACCATCTACTCCAGTCCTGTCACAAGCATCACCTATCCTATCAAAGGCAGGGCTATCTGTGAAAACAGTCATGTGATCTACAAGCTAAGCTGCAACCACTGTGCTGCATTCTATATGGGCATGACAACCAATAAGGTTTGTGTCCGCATGAATGGCCACCAACGACCTGTGCCCGAGAAACAGCTAGACCACCCAGTTATTGAGCACACTGCCCAACACAATGTTGTTCTTTTCAAAGACTGCTTCACAGCCAGTGCCATCTGCATCCTTCCTACCAATACCAGCTTTTCTGAATTGCACAGGTGGTAACTCTTCCTGTCATATATCCTAAATTCCCATAACTGACCTGGTCTCAACCTTCATTAGTCACTGTCCTTCACTCACCCATTCCTTTCCCTGTTTCCACTCTAGCATTACACAGACTTCTATTCCACCAATGCATCCACAGTCTTTTTACTTTTCTCAACCCATGCCCCTCTCGCACTATATCTAACTGGCACCTAGCTGCACTACCCTCTCCCCATGTCATCCATGTACACTCCCACAAGCACCACTTTACCATCCACTACCTATACCCTGCTATCCCTCTCCCCTCCCCCACCTCCACCCCAGCCTCCTCCTTACCCCCAACAACCAGACTGCTTCTCCCATAATGCACTGTTGCTCATACTCTGACCTCAGCAGCCAGAGACAGTGATGATGTGTGTGTGAGTTGCATTTGCATGCATGTGTGTATATATGTTGCCCAGTTCAGAAGAAGACTTTTTGGCTGAAAGCTTACTTGCCTAGCAGTCTTCCTGCTGAGTCTGTTGGGGACACAACACATCCACTATGTGATGAGTAGCAATCGATCCCTTTCTAGTATTGTCATTATTCCATCCTGGATTTTCTATTGTTTAATTATGTATGACAACTGTACTGCTTTTAACCTCCGATTATCTGCCAGGTATAGAAGATACGTTTTGTTAAGTAATGCACTGAAATTTATAGAAAGCATCAACAACCAAAAACCTGTAAAAATGTAGGAAGAGTCCATTGAATCAATATGGATGCATTCCCACAGATGCTACAGTGTAGTCTAGGGATAGAGTGTTAACTGTGGCACTGCCTGTTGGGTAGCACACTGAGAGCAGCCCATAATAAGATTTACAATATCACCATCATGCCAGGGCAAAACACATGCCATCAGGCCAATAACTTGTTACACAAAACTCTCCAATAGCCCTAATGGAGGAGCTGAAGCACATCCCACTGAAGAGTGGCTGGAATCAAAACCATAGGTGTTATTAGAATCCGTAGCTAATAAAACACCACCACCAAATTCCGAAAGGCAGTGATGGAGGGAAAAACAGTTACCCAAAGGATCAGAAGCCCTGCCTGGAGGCCAGTCTGACCAAACATGCTGAATGAAGTGAACAATTTGATGTAAAACTGGATTGGAAGTGACAAAAACTGTAAACCAGGAGCCTGTAATAGGAAACCCTTCCATTGTACATTATGCCGCAACATCTAAGTGAAAATAAGGGAGTTCATGCTGATCAGAAGTAGGATTTGGTCCAATTGGAAGCTTGGACAGTCCTTCAGTGTTGGCACACTGTGTGGCAGGAAGAAAAAGTATTTCATAACTGTAGTGAGACAGGAACAAGGCCCAATGCTGAATGTGACATGCTGCTTTGTCGGGCAATGAACCTGAAGGATTAAATAAGGAAATGAGGGATTGTGGTCAGTAATGAGGTAGAACTTAGACCTGTACAAGAACACATGAAACTCTCTGAGTTTGTAGACAATAGCAAATGCTTCCTTTCCAACATGGGAGTAGCACTGCTGGGCACAGCTGAGCGTTTTCAATGCACAAACTATCAGACATTCAGAACCATCCTCATACCAACATACAAGGATGTCCCCCATTTCATATCAAGAGGCCTCCACAGCCAAAACCAGTTGGTTGCCAGGATGATAAATAGACAAACAATGAGCAGAATGTAATTTAGATTTCTAAAGTGTGGACATGTGCTCACAGCTCAGCATCCACTGAAAAGGAACATTCTCATAGAGAAACCCCTGGAGTGGATGGGCCAATGTGGCCACACCCAGAATAAATTTGTGATAGTAAGCAATTTTACCTAAAAATGCTTGGAGTTCTTTCACAATTGTAGGGTGAGGCAGAGCTATGACCACAACGACATGATGACATAAAGGCATAATCCCATTCCAAGAAACCTCTAACCCAAATACACAATGAATGGCTGAAAAAATATGACTTGGCTTTGTTACATTTAAATCCACCAATATGTAAGACAGTGAGCACGGCACATAAGTTATGTAAATGCTCTTCCATGAATGCACCAGTCATGACAATGTCATTGAGATAATTGATGCACACTAGAATTAACACTGCCAAGTATTCCAAAAAATCTGAAAAATTGCCAAGGCATTTGTCACACTCAACAGGTTTCCTGCACTGGTACTGGTACAACCTAAAGGGCATGTTAACTACAAGGAGCCATTTAGAATCCTCATCCAAAAAAACCTGTAAATAGCCTTCAGATAAATCAGTTTTGGAGAAAAATTGACCCCCAACAAGCTAAGCCAATAATTCATCTGGACAGGGCAAAGGGTAGGTGTGAATAATAGATTGAGCATTAAATGAAACTTTAAAGTTGCCGTAAATGTAAAGCTGACCAGTTGATTCATTTATTATCATGAGGGTTAGATATGATGTAAAAGATTGTATGACCCCCAATGACACCAGACTGTCCAAATCTGATGTAACAGATTGTATGACCCCTAATGACACCAGCCTGTCCAATTCTGCTTTCACTTGATCACACAAAGCCACTGGAATATGGGGCACATGGAAAAAACAGAGCTGCACTGTAATCAGAGTAACGAGGACCACAAAATTCGTGGCACAACCTAACCCATCTGAGAAGAGAGACAAGAATTTAGGGTGCAGAGAATCTAACTGCTGGTAAGGGACTCACTTGGAAATGAGATCCACTGTATCTAAAGCAGAAAAATCAAAGCATTGAAAGCATCCAGACCAAACAAATTTGTGGTGTCAGTATCATCAACTATCAAAAAAGTCATGGAATAAACCAGATCTTTATACATAGTGGGAAATGTAAATTGCCCCAAAATTGGAATATGCTACTTGTAAGTCACTAAACTTTGAGGAACTGTAGACCATGCATTTCGTCAAATGGAAGTGATGCAAAACTTCCTGGCAGATTAAAAATTTGTGCTGGACTGAGACTCAAACTCTGAACATTTGCCTTTTGGGGGAAAGTGCTCTTCTGACTGAGCTACCCAAGCAAGAAACACAACCTGTCCTAACAGCTTTAATTCTGCTAGTACATCATCTCCTACCTTCCAAACTTCACAGAAGCTCATCTGTGAATCCTGTAGAACCAGTACTCCAGGAAGGAAGGATATTGCAGAGACATGGCTGAGCCACAGCCTGGGGGATGTTTCCAGAATGAAATTTTCACTCTGCAGCAGAGTGTGCACTGATATGAAACTTCCTGACAGATTAACACTGTGTGCCTGACCAAGACTTGAACTCCGTACTTTTTCCTTTCATCGGCACATGCTCTACTGATTGAGCTACCCAACTTTCCAAACTTCACAGAACTTCTTTTACAAACCTTGCAGAATCAGCACTCCTGGAAGAAAGGGTATTTCAGAGACATGGGTTAGCCACAGCCTCGGGGATGTTTCCAGAATGAAATTTTCACTATGCAGTGGAGTGTGGGCTGATAAGAAACTTCCTGGCAGATTAAAATTGTGTGCTGGGCTGAGACACAAACTCAGGACCTTTGCCTTTTATTCTAAAAAGAGATGCAGGTTCCTGGAACAATGCTAACTGACACAGCAACTGCTAGATCTGAAAAGAAAGCCAAGCAAAAACAAAGCCTTACATGTGTTAGCATCAGTGACACCAAAGGTGCCCTACAGGGGGATATGCTTCAGCTCCTACATCAAGGACGTTGGGATGTCTCACGTAGCAAGTTACTGACCAATCGGCATGTGTTTTGACTTGGCATCAATGGCAAAACAGTGTACATCTTGTCGCAACCTGCTCTCAGTGTGCTACCATACAGGCAGTGTTGTGGTAGATGCTCTCTTCCTGGTCCACACTAAGGCATCCATGGCAATACATCATTGTTAATTCCAGGGGACCATTCCTGCATTCTTACTAGTTGTGGCTGTCCATGCTCTCTCTAAATTTCCATACGTTACCCACTGTCCAAAGTCAACCATAGCTATGATTCAAGCATTCTCCATAATTTTTGCTATTGAAGGATTGCCTTACATGCTTGTGATGGAAAACAATCCACAGTTTTTGTCTCAGACCTTCCACATTTCTGCACCTGTCAAGGCATTCACCATGTGACAGCTCCTTCTTTTCACCCTCAATCTAACAGTGAGATGGAACATCTCATCTTCAAAGTCAAAGTTCAAATGAAAAAACATGTAATGGACTCCTCTGCAGATGACATCTTGACACACTTCTTGAGTTCCTACAGGTTAATATTGGTGGGGGATCAGAGTTCGGCTGAGATGCTCCATGGTCGCCAGCCACGTACCCCCCTGCCTCTGCTCATGCTGCCCCATGAACACACACCATTGGGGCCCTTTTTGTAGTTTGCTCTTTGCTCCACAGTCTGGGCTTTGTGGTTGGCCCCCAACAGAAGTGGATAATGGTCATGTTCCACAGCTGCTGAGGCTGCCACTTCTGCATAGTGTTCACCAGTGAGGGGCTGGGGACATGCATGTGGTGTCTCTGCTGTGGGGAGCAGATCCATCCTCCTTGTGAATGTCACCACCTCCAGACCTTGGATGAGCCACCTCCTGTCAGACCTTCCTGCAATGCTTAGCTGCCACCGGTGATTCCGCTGTCAGCTTAGTTGGTGCCTACAGGTCCTTCCATATCAGCGTACCTGGCATCCCCGGCAGAGCAGCCAGTGCCCTCACTGCGTGCATGCTTCTACAATGTTGAGGACCTGGATGTTAAAATGCAGCCAGCACTCTTGTCAATGGTCCTCTCTTATCATATTTCATGGGGGAGCAGCCACCACATGTGTCCACAGCCACCCCACTTCTGCCCCTACTCACTGGTTCCAACCTGGAGTCTCCTTCCCCCACTGCTGTCATCACCTGCAGCATCAGCCACAGAGGCCATGCATGTTTCAACAGTTGCCCTGATGCCTGTATCAGTGGAGCATCCTTTTGCCAAGGGTCAAGGGGTTCCATAATCCTGTACATAATACTAGGTTATGTATCGCGGTATCAGGCCACATGCATGCTATACTTTGAATATTCTGCCAACAGCATCAGCATGAGCTGGCCACCAGAGACTGCCTGCAGTGGGTCACATGACTTGTGCACAAGACATAGCATCCACCATGCCATCTACAATAGCCCTCTGCTTTGCATAACTACAGTGCAGCGAGCACTCACTCTCGTGGTATGTTCTAACTTATTGTCAACAACTGATTGCATCAGTATCTGGATTATTTCTGTGTTTGTGTATGTGGAAGCAGAATAAACTTTGGTTCATTGTGGCCATACTGTTGTTTGCGTCTTACATTATGAAATGTATACATACATTATCTATGACACTAGAAGTTGATACTGCATTTGAGCAGAAAAGTTTTCAAGGCAATGGCAGAGGGTATATTTGCAATGGTACCAGCAGCTATTACGACTGACATAAGTAACACCACTTGACTCATGCTATCTGTCATGTTGGTTGAAACACAAATATAACTGTACAAAGTAAGTCACAAAGTGGCAACAAAAATAACAACTAGGGAAGTATGTACTTCACAGATTAACTAGTCAACAGTTAAGTATCAGTATTTAAACTGTGTACTGCACGCCATTTTAATTCATACAGCTGAATAATAGTAAATAAGAAATAGTAAATAAGAAAAGTAGGCTGCTTAGCAAAACATATGTTCCATTCATGGTAGATAATCAGAGGTTAAAAGCAGTACAGCTCCCGTACATAATTATGTAACTAGTAGAAGATATGTATGGAATGCATTCATCATAGCAATGAATAACAAAACAATCAGGGAATCATAACACTCCAATTTAATGGCATAATCCAGAGGACTAAAGCTAACTTGCTACTCATGTTTTGTAATTCTGTCACATATTCTTCATTTATCAACTGAAGACACTATAAAGTCTCTGTAACCATTACACACTGTGATAATGAAATTTGCCATGGAATAAAAATATGTAGTTGTTGTGGAGTTCAGTGCCCTGATGACAATGGTGAATTGTATGTGGAAATGCAATTTCATTTGCACTTGGCTATGTTATTTATATTACCATGGCACTTACCACATTCTCTGTTATTTTAGGAATATTATTCTCTAGTGGTGCGAGTAGAGAAGGGAGGGACAGATAGCCACTTAGGGCAGGTAAAGGAAAGTTGCAGTTGCATCAGTCAGTCAACTATCGACCATCACTTATCTCACTATGAGATCACACAGCATCAATCCTTGATATGTGTACATCTGCTAACATGAAGAATATGGTTTTTGTGTGTTCACATGTTTCTTATGCTCAGTGATGTCTAGGAAGTGTTTTAATTCACCAAATATTTTCTGTTATGTGTGTGGTGAGTGTACAGCTAAGTTTCAAAAACATTCCATTTCACCAAGTACCAAAAAGGTATACAAGTTGTATTTTGAATCAGATGTAGATGAGAGTAAATGTTGGGACCACAGAACTGTTGCTCACACTGATGCAGTCCAGCCAACTGTGCCATTTGCCATTCTACAGTTGTGGAGGGAATCTGTCAATCACAGACTGGTGCTTTTTTTAATGAAAGTAAAAAGGAACCTCAAGCAAAGCAAAACACACAGTTTCTTACCCAAATTTGGAATCTGCAGTTCACTTTGTTCCACATTCTGATTCTCTCCCAGTTCTAAAACCACCAACAGAATTGACACTGAAAGATGAAACAGATGATAATAGTGGGAAACCACAAGCTTATGAAGATACTGAGTACATGCCATCTGCAACACAGCTACAAATGCAGTCATTGTCACAGAACTGAACAATCTTGTAAGATTTCAAAATCTTTCTAAGAGGCAAGCAGAATCACTTGGGTCTTGTCTTCAAGAAAAGAACCTGTTACAACCAATCACTAGCATTACATTCATAAACAAAAGCTTCATCTTTCCACTTTTTTCTCAGTGACAGAGAGTTTGGTCTAATGTAATTACATAAATGGGCTGCCTACAAAATTTGGAATGATTCACAATCCACCTACTTATAGATTTTTCAAAGTGTAGTCTCAAAGCTGTTCTCTTATATAAAGGAAACAAGATACCTTTGATACCAGAGGCCCATTCCATTCAGTTACAGGGAATCTATGAGAACATGATGTATTCCAGGTTTATACTGCCTATTTGAGTCACAAATGGAAAATCTGTGGTCATCTCAGAGTTTTGGGGATGCAGACTGGTTTCTTGTGTCACTGGGATAGTAGAGCAAGAAAAGATCATTATGTAATAAAAGAGACGCCTCTGAGAGAAATTTTCATTCCAGGTGAAAAAAATGTGTCGCATGAACCCCTTGTCAACAGAAAGTGTGCTGTTTACCACCACTCCATCTGAAATTGGGCTTTTGAAGAACTTTGTGTAAGCAATGGACAAAGACAGCCAGGGTTTTCAATTTTTACAATCTAAATATCCTGCAATTAGTACTGTAAAAATTAATGAAGGAATTTTTCCTGGGCCTTAGATCTGTGACTTGATGAAAGATATTACCTTTGAACAGTTGCTGAAAGATGCTAAGAAGTCAGCTTGGCATTCTTTTAACAATGTGTGGTACATTTTCTTGGAAAACTTAATATTTGACAACTACAGGGAACTGACAGAACAAATGTTGGACTATTACAAGGCTATTAGGTGCAACATATCTCTGAAATTACATTTCCTTCATTCCCACTTGGATTTCTTCCCCCACCTAATCTTGGAGATGTGAGTGACAAACACGTTGAGCAATTTCACCAAAATGTCACTGCCATAGAAAGATGATATAAGGGAAGTGGTCAAAAAACTTTTGGTGGATTACTACTGAACACTCCTAAAAGAAGTTTCACCAACACCCAAAAATGTAAAGTTTCCAGGAAAAGTTTCTAACTTGTAAGACCATTTCAAGCTTTATTCAGCTCTCTCATACTATTTTCTGTTTTGTTAATAAAAAACACCTTCTCTTGCTGTGCTGTATTTCATTCTCCCAGATGCAATTCACCTTTTTTCACTTTAAGGCATCATCATGGGATCTATAATGATAGTTATGATACATTTTTGTATTTATATGTACTATTCATAGATTATAAAACAGTTCACTTCTTGCTTTTTATGTAAATAAGGGATTACTTACAGTTCTTTGCATTTTTAATGGCATCGGCATTTCTTTTCATCTGGCCACATGGAGGTCACACTACTGTTCTGTTTACGACCTCTGTTTTCAATTGTTCTTTGATTTACTTTCCAGTTAGTTATTGTGCAGGTATTCATTTTTGTGTGATTGTAATCTGTTACTGAGTATATGCAGGAATAAATATTTTGTTTTCTCCAATACCAACATATTTGGTGACCCCAATTGACTAAGTCATGTCTGCACTGGCTTCAGCATTTTGCACAGTTTCACAACATTGATGCTTGTAACTTCCACACCATCTGCACTGCACTTGTTCCCACATGAGAATATATGACTCACCAGTCACAACTGAACCAGCAGCGAGCAGTGCAGTTAACAGAATGACAATGAAATCCCCACCATTCTGGCAACATAATCCTCTATTATGGTCTGCCTGGCTAGGAATCAGTTCATCCTCACACATATATCAGCATACAGGACTAAATACAGCTATGTGGTTGCAGTACTCATGGAGGATCTAGCAACAGAATTCCAGGACATTCCAGCCATACCGAACAGTATGCATCAATTAAGAATGCATTGATCACAGACTTGTTGCAACTAAGAGCAAAATGGCTAGAGAAGCTTTTGCATACTAACGAGCTCAGAGATCATGCTCCCTCACAACTCCTAAGACATTTACACACATTGGTAAGTAATACTGTAAGTGATGATGTGCTACAAAATATACAGTTGTCCCAAATGCCATCAGACACCCAAAAATTAACATTGTGTGTGCAAGCAATTTAAACACACTTGCAGAAAAATGCTGACAGGATAGGTGAAATACATCCTACATAAAATGTCTCAACATTGACGCCATGAAAAGAAAATGTGCCCAAAGTGATCCAAGCCTCCCTGCAAATGCCATTGGCAGAACTGACCAAACAGGTAGCTGCATTACAAACAACACACAACCATCAATGGGCACATTGCCAATAGTCAAGGAGTTGTAATCAATCGTTGTTGCACAGAACTTATTTTGGTACCACAGGAGGTTTGGTAATGATATGCAAAAGTGTACACCACCTTGTACAACACCTTGCAGGTGGGAGCACGACAGCAACTTCTATTGCAAATATGCACTAACTTTTTGTGATGGACAGGGATACAAAACTACAATACTTGGTCAATACAAAGGCAGAAGTGCCAGAATATACAGCAAACTGACTACAGTATCGGAACAGTCACAACTGCTATCTATTCACCAAGATTAGAATTTATGGTTGAGTTAACATTATTCCTTAACCTGGGGCTACAGTATGTGTTTGAATGGCAATTTACAGTGGCAGTTATATCACAGCCTATTATCAGAAAAAAATTTGTCCTTCTATGACTTACTGGCAGATTTGACTACTAATCTGTATACTCCAAGGAAAGTATGTTGTGGCACACCGCTAGCAGTATGCACAGTCACAGACAATACACCATACATATGGTTACTGAAAGAATACCCTGACACCACTCAGCAGTCACCTACTGTCCCAGTGGCAACACAAAAAGCATGCAAAGTTCAGAAGAACGCGAAATCCAGAAGATTGGATAAAATTTACAGACGCGTGAAATTTGGGACGGACGTCAATGCGAGATGCCTTTAACAGGTTCCACAACGAAACATTGTCTCGAAATTTGGTAGAAAATCCGAAGAAATTCTGGTCATATGTAAAGTACACAAGCGGCAAGACACAGTCAATACCTTCGCTGCGCAGTGCCGATGGTACTGTTACCAACGACTGTGCCACTAAAGCGGAGTTATTGAACGCAGTTTTCTGAAATTCCTTCACCAGGGAAGATGAATGGAATATTCCAGAATTTGAAACACGAACAGCTGCTAGTATGAGTTTCTTAGATGTAGATACCTTAGGGGCTGCGAAGCAACTCAAATCGCTTGATACGGGCAAGTCTTCAGGTCCAGATTGTATACCGATTAGGTTCCTTCCAGATTACGCTGATACAATAACTCCCTACTTAGCAATCATATACAACCGCTCACTCACCGATAGATCTGTACCTACAGATTGGAAAATTGCGCATGTCGCACCAGTGTTTAAGAAGGGTAGTAGGAGTAATCCATCGAACTACAGACCTATATCATTGACGTTGGTTTGCAGTAGGGTTTTGGAGCATATACTGTATTCAAACATTATGAATCACCTTGAAGGGAATGATCTATTGACACGTAATCAGCATGGTTTCAGAAAACATTGTTCTTGTGAAACGCAGCTAGCTCTTTATTCACACGAAGTAATGGCCGCTATCAACAGGGGATCTCAAGTTGATTCCGTATTTCTAGATTTCCGGAAAGCATTTGACACCGTTCCTCACAAGCGACTTCTAATCAAGCTGCGGGCCTATGGGGTATCGTCTCAGTTGTGCAACTGGATTCATGATTTCCTGTCAGGAAAGTCACAGTTTGTAGTAATAGATCGCAAATCATCGAGTAAAAGTGAAGTGATATCAGGTGTTCCCCAGGGAAGCGTCCTGGGACCTCTGCTGTTCTTGATCTATATAAATGACCTGGGTGACAATCTGAGCAGTTGTCTTAGGTTGTTCGCAGATGATGCTGTAATGTACCGTCTAGTAAGGTCATCCGAAGACCAGTATCAGTTGCAAAGCGATTTAGAAAAGATTGCTGTATGGTGTGGCAGGTGGCAGTTGATGCTAAATAACGAAAAGTGTGAGGTGATCCACATGAGTTCCAAAAGAAATTCGTTGGAATTCGGTTACTCGATAAATAGTACAATTCTCAAGGCTGTCAATTCAACTAAGTACCTGGGTGTTAAAATTACGAACAACTTCAGTTGGAAATACCACATAGATAATATTGTGGGGAGGTGAGCCAAAGGTTGCGTTTCATTGGCAGGACACTTAGAAGATGCAACAAGTCCACTAAAGAGACAGCTTACACTACACTCATTCGTCCTCTGTTAGAATATTGCTGCACAGTGTGGGATCCTTACAAGGTTTGATTGACGGAGGACATCAAAAGGGTGCAAAAAAGGGCAGCTCATTTTGTATTATCACATAATAGGGGAGAGAGTGTGGCAGATATGATACGCAAGTTGGGATGGAAGTCATTAAAGCAAAGACGTTTTTCGTCGTGGCGAGATCTCTTTACGAAATTTCAGTCACCAACTTTCTCTTCCGAATGTGAAAATATTTTGTTGAGCCCAACCTACATAGGTAGGAATTATCATCAAAATAAAATAAGAGAAATCAGAGCTCGAACAGAAAGGTTTAGGTGTTCGTTTTTCCCGCGCGCTGTTCGGGAGTGGAATGGTAGAGAGATAGTATGATTGTGGTTCGATGAAACCTCTGCCAAGCACTTAAATGTGAATTGCAGAGTAATCATGTAATGTAGATGTAGATGTAGATGGTAAAGCACACTGCTGTTTACCACATTCTGACCATGCTAGGACAGTCAACTCACACTCTGCCTACATGTCCCTAAATGTCTGGGGCCTGAAAAGCTAAAAGTGGTAAAACAGGAATTTCGCAACATGTTATCACAGGGTATCTGCAAAGTTTCTAGTGGCAGCTGAACAGCCCCGATTGACATCATGCCTAAAAAGAAGAATGGGTGGCATCACTGCAATGATCATCTCCAACTCAGTGCGAGGACCATCCCTGACTGGTACACAGTCCCATACATATAAGACTTTTAGGCAAATATTCATGATAAGATGATATTTTCTAGCACTGACCAAGTCCAAGCATACATCAGACCCCTGTAGCCACAGAAAACATTCATAGAACAGCAGTGATGGTACCATTCAGCCTATCAGTTCACCAGGATGCCATTCAGATTGTGTAATGCAGCTCAGACCTTCCAGCATTTTATGGATAAGATGACAAAAGATTCAGATTTTTGTGCTATGTATTCATAGATGATTTGTTGGTGATGTCTGCATCAGAAGAGGAGCAGTTATGGGGTTTGACACAAGTGTTCAACTGCCAACACACGCAGGAACTAGTAATTAATCTGGTGAATGTGTTTTTGGTGAGAAAGAGGTGCACTTTGTAGGATATTTGATCAAGTCCACCACAATGAGAGAACTACAACAGTTCCTAGTAGTAGTAAATTTCTATCAAAAGTTCATTCACAGTCACACATTAATAATCACACCATTGAATGAACTCCTTAAGGGCAAACTGATGCCTCACCACAAATTAGATTAGATTAGATTAGATTAGTACTTGTTCCATATATCATGCATACGACACTTCGTACTGACGTGGAATGTGTCAGCCAGGCAGACACCATGTTTCAGGCTGTCAAAACAGCTGCAGCAAAGGTCACCCTATTAGCACACCCAATCTCACATGCCCCATTTGTTTACATGGTTGATGCTTTGTCCTGTGCCACTGGTGCTGCACTTCAGCAAAAGACTGACCAGTATTGGCAGCCCATTGCATTCTATAGTCATAAGTTGTCACCATCTCAGCAATGTTGGGAAACTTATTACCATGAGATGTATGCTGCTTGCATTGCAGTCAAAACATTCAGACACACATTAGAAGGGCAACAGTTCACCATCTACTCATATACAGATCACAAGCCGCTTACCTACATCTTTAAGGTAAAGCAGAAGAAAGCACTGCCTAGGCAGCTGCGACACATTATATCAGTCAGTATGTAATCAGCAGCCATAGAAGCTAAATGTTCTATTTGATGCACTTTTGCAAGTAGAAACAGTGAACACAGTGGCAGGTGAAACCATGTGTGTGGAAGCACTGACAAAAGCTACTGATTATGATGCTCTCATGCACACACAACAAAGTGATAGTGAGCTGTGTGATTTATTGCAACAGTTGAAAGAATTGAGATTACAGCTTGACATCACTTGGAGAATATGTAGAGTTACATTGTGACACAGCAAAAGGAAAGGTATGACCATTTGTGCCACAGCAATTCAGAGCACAGGCAATAGTGGCAATGCACAATCCGGCACATCCAGGAGTAAAGGGTTCACTGTGAGATTAGTCAAACAGAAACTTTGTAATCGCCAGGTACGTTTGCAAACTGCAGAAAATTTGTAAACTGATGTGTGGCAGGCCAGAGGTATAAAATCACATGGTATGTCAGGACACCATTAGGTGCATTTCTTCTACCAAATCAGCATTTCGAACATGTTCATGCTGACATCATAGGCCCATTCACTGCATTCGAAGGTTACAGTTAACACCTCACAGTGGTAGAAGGGTTCACAATATGGCCGGAGACATTTTGAATGAAGACATCATGGCAGAAACTGTAGCACAACCTTTTTTTTTACCAATATGCAGCAACTTCACTGGCTGTTCAAAGCAATACCGAAATGGACAGAGACACTGCTTGTCATGCTTTTAGGCTCATGAACATCATTTAAGAGTGATCTGAAGAGCACAGCAATGGAACTGGTATATTGACAAACATTAAGCCTATTTGGAGAGTTTTTGCACAGCATGGCAGATGACACAATCACTACCTTAGTCTTCACCACCTGACTAAGAGAACATATACACAAGCTAAGACCAAAAGTGCCTAGAAACCAGTTGAAAAGACACTCTTTCATTTTTGCATAGCCAGACAAGTTATACACATGTATTTTTATGCAACAATAAAGTGCATAAGCCATGGCAGCCACTGTACGACGGACTATATCCAGCAGCCAGTAGGGCAGCAATACTTTCTGCATAATGATCAATTCACCACAGTTGCATTGGATTGGATCAAGCCACTGTTTCTGGATTCAACAGACATTACAACAACTATGGAATGCAAACCAGAGAAGACAGAAGAATCAGCAACAAGAGGTGTCCATGTACCCCATGAGCACCATGGTGAACCAGGCACTGCAAACCTAGACCATCATTAAGGATTACTACCCCACTCCCTGTTAGAACTACTGACTCGCATGGCACACCACCTGGTTTCCAAGAAGGAAGTAGTTGCAAGGGTTACACAGCATGTTAAATTCAATCCACACTATCATTAGCACTAAAGGGGAAAACTGTGTAGTGACCTATTCCAATGTTTTGTCCTCAAAAATGTGCAATGATGCATAAACATTCCATGCAGTGGCAGTTTCAAGCTGTATTAAAGTGGTTGTTTCTTGATTTACTTTTCTGTTGGTTGTTCCATGCTTTAGATTGTGAATGCATTCATATTTGTATAACTGGAAGCTGTTATCAAGTATATGTGGAAATAACCATCTTGTTTTCTCCAACACCCATAGACACATTACATGCAATTTGTGTATGGTTGGTTTTAGCTCATGCATTGCATGAATTAAATGTAGATAGGATATTGAAATTTCATATAAAACTCAAAACAGATTTATATCTCGTTTTCTTCTTGAGTTATTGGTATTTGTATCCAAAGGACAATCTCATGCAAAGTCCCCATTCAAGCAAGCCCTTGTGCATCACAAATCATGTAGTCATAAGAACTGTCATATCTCACAAATGAATCAAGGTATCAAAACGAGGTTTTTTTTTACAAATGATAGCTTGCAATGAGGTACACACGTTGTGTGACAAATACTCAAAGCTTTCTCATTTACCAAGATATGGAACTAACTCATGCACAACAATGAGAGTTATACAGCTCAGAATACATGCAGATGTCTACAGCACTGTAGGAAAATCCAAGCAGCATTAACAGACACGTACACAGCAGTTGGGGAATGGCATAGCATTACAGGTAGGCGCTCCCACAGTACCAGAAGTTGAGCTCTTATTATATTATTTTTTTGTACAGATTGCCTGAGAATGCACCAATAAGTGGTGCGAAACTGGTTGTAGATTTAATAAAAATCATTCATACAGCCAGTGCGGAATTTTCTTTGGAAGTCGAAGTTTGGCTGTGGTTGCCCGCCCTACAAAACAACAAGTAGCAAAAGGGTTAATAAGCATACCAATGTTGTGCTGATGCAGAACAAAGGCACAAGAAGAAGAAGGAGGTGAAGTATTTCAGTTCATGGGACCATCTACAGTTTACTTGATACTGACGCAATGGAAAATATGCATGTCTGTAGCAGCAGAGTTAAAGAACTGGTTATATAGGCCATGGAATATCAAGATGTAGAACTAGCCATCTGCAATACGGCAGACCTAAGTGGAATTCTTAAAAACTAAACAGCTGTGTAATGAGAGTTCATAAATAAAATATTTATCCATTCATCATGATCCAAGGGTTCCATCTTGATGGAGAATATTTAATCATATGAAGAGAGAGAAGGAATACATCCACAAAGACAAGCAAATGTTAGAAACTATATATTAATATTCTTTTAACAATAAATTGTCATCACACTGTATAGACAGTTTTTGTTCTGTTAAATGGTGCAGCAAGCAATTTCCATTTTAGATTATCATACATGACCATCTATAAAATTAGGTGGTGTAGAAAGGCTAGTCTAGAAAAAATTAAGGCTGATGAGAAGCTTATAAATACACTCCTGGAAATGGAAAAAAGAACACATTGACACCGGTGTGTCAGACCCACCATACTTGCTCCAGACACTGCGAGAGGGCTGTACAAGCAATGATCACACGCACGGCACAGCGGACACACCAGGAACCGCGGTGTTGGCCGTCGAATGGCGCTAGCTGCGCAGCATTTGTGCACCGCTGCTGTCAGTGTCAGCCAGTTTGCTGTGGCATACGGAGCTCCATCGCAGTCTTTAACACTGGTAGCATGCCACGACAGCGTGGACGTGAACCGTATGTGCAGTTGACGGACTTTGAGCGAGGGCGTATAGTGGGCATGCGGGAGGCCGGGTGGACATACCGCCGAATTGCTCAACACGTGGGGCGTGAGGTCTCCACAGTACATCGATGTTGTCGCCAGTGGTCGGCGGAAGGTGCACGTGCCCGTCGACCTGGGACCGGACTGCAGTGACGCACGGATGCACGCCAAGACCGTAGGATCCTACGCAGTGCCGTAGGGGACCGCACCGCCACTTCCCAGCAAACTAGGGACACTGTTGCTCCTGGGGTATCAGCGAGGACCATTCGCAACCGTCTCCATGAAGCTGGGCTACGGTCCCGCACACCATTAGGCCGTCTTCCGTTCACACCCCAACATCGTGCAGCCCGCCTCCAGTGGTGTCGCGACAGGCGTGAATGGAGGGATGAATGGAGACGTGTCATCTTCAGCGATGAGAGTCGCTTCTGCCTTGGTGCCAATGATGGTCGTATGCATGTTTGGCGCCGTGCAGGTGAGCGCCACAATCAGGACTGCATACGACCGAGGCACACAGGGCCAACACCCGGCATCATGGTGTGGGGAGCGATCTCCTACACTGGCCGTACACCACTGGTGATCGTAGAGGGGACACTGAATAGTGCACGGTACATCCAAACCGTCATCGAACCCATCGTTCTACCATTCCTAGACCGGCAAGGGAACTTGCTGTTCCAACAGGACAATGCACGTCCGCATGTATCCCGTGCCACCCAACGTGCTCTAGAAGGTGTAAGTCAACTACCCTGGCCAGCAAGATCTCCGGATCTGTCCCCCATTGAGCACGTTTGGGACTGGATGAAGCGTCGTCTCACGCGGTCTGCACGTCCAGCACGAACGCTGGTCCAACTGAGGCGCCAGGTGGAAATGGCATGGCAAGCCGTTCCACAGGACTACATCCAGCATCTCTACGATCGTCTCCATGGGAGAATAGCAGCCTGCATTGCTGCGAAAGGTGGATATACACTGTACTAGTACCGACATTGTGCATGCTCTGTTGCCTGTGTCTATGTGCCTGTGGTTCTGTCAGTGTGATCATGTGATGTATCTGACCCCAGAAATGTGTCAATAAAGTTTCCCCTTCCTGGGACAATGAATTCACGGTGTTCTTATTTCAATTTCCAGGAGTGTATTTAGGACATTTGAACTTGATATTTGTTGTAAATTATGACAGGGTTTTCCATTAGAGCGAAACACCTAGAGTTTAGCAGAGATCAGATCAAGTTAAATCTAACATTGACCAAAGCCAGTGTATGTCTGTGGAAATTAGATATACTAATTATAATTCAGTTGGATAAAGTTATGACTCACTTTTGAAACTCCCATTTGTACTGGTGTTTTGAGACTTTTGTACTTTTCCACAAAACTATTACTCCAATACTGTCTGCTGAAATTAGTATACCATCTTTATTTAAGCAGAGAGATGTGATGAAACCTTTATGGATGTCCAGTTCCTGTAGAAGCTAAAAAATGTAACATTATTTCTACACAAATGTCAAAAAAATATCATTGATGATAAAATTCATTTATGACAGAATCATTAATAACTGTTGGGCACATAGTTAAATCTGACATTGCTGTGATCATTTGAATTTCACACTTGTCTTTGCATGTCATGCAATTAGGGCTGTTGATAAAATATTGATATATCAATATTTCCCCAAGAAAATATCGATATATAACAGTGATATTCCCTTCCCTGATTTGTCAATATGAAAATGGCAATATCACGTGCCTATATTTTTGTTTCATATTATATTTTTTCTTTGTTCTTTTGAAAATTTAGTAAAACATAACTTTACTTTCACTGTGTGAAGGAATCTTACTACATGTTGACCTTTCATCATCTCCAGTCTTTCTCTTTGACTGTCTGAAGCAAGTATAGGTGGCAGAAAAGAAGAAGTCCGATTGCACTGAGGAGGGGGGGGGGGGGGGGGGGGGGTGAATGGAATACAAGATTTCTGATGTGAAGAGATAGCTTTTGCTTTATTCTTTAAAAATTCATTTTTAACACTAGTGTGCTATTTCTCCACATCAGCATTCTTCAAAAATGGTTGCTGAAAATGACAAACAAAAATCAAGATGATAAGACTGGTCTTTGCAGTGGGTGCAGATGTGTGATGACATATTGGTATTAAATGCTACCAACAACAACTGCAACATTTAGCTTGATCATGCAGTTTTCCTACATCAACATGAAAACAGGTTTATTTTGACATGGAGCCAATGACAAGCTAAGAAAATAAGTTACGAGAGGTTAACTGAAATGAAGTATTGCATGACAATGCACCATGTATTCAGTTGTTAATTAACAACACAACAGTCAACAAAAAAAAGCATTGTAATACGAGCTTTTTATTTGCACAAAGTCCAATTATTAACTTGCTCCACGAGGATTAGGCAGGCTGCTAGCTTGTTGGTGTACAGCATATCTAATAATACAGTAAATCAATACTTAAAAATACAACTCTAAATTTTTTCATTATATTTACAATGTGCAGCCGATATTTTTATAGGCCGATATGTCAATATTTTTTTCTTCAATATATCGATACTTTTTGTCAGTACATCAAGGGCTGATAAAGATATTTTTTGAAATATTGATCTATCAGATTCCCAGTATTTTTAAATATATCAACAGTCCTACATGCAATCCATCAAATATATCAGTGAGAATTAACAAAGCATTGGTTTTTATCCTGCATCACATTCAAAAGAGATGCATAGTCAGACAATTTGCAAAATATTTCTAGATTCCATTATAGTAATATTATTAGCTGTGGAAAAGAAACTGAGACATACATTAGTTGTAAATACTGAGCGAGGTGGCGCAGTGGTTAGCACACTGGACTTGCATTCAGGAGGACGACGGTTCATTCCTGTGTCCGGTCATCATGATTTAGGTTTTCCATGATTTCCCTAAATCACTCCACGCAAATGCCAGGATGGTTCCTTTGAAAGGGCACGGCTGGCCCCCTTCCTTAATCCGATGAGACCGATGATCTCGCAGTTTGGTCTCTTCCCCCAGACAACCCAACCCATTAGTTGTATAATATCATTTCCAAGACTTTAAACCATATCCTAATTCATTATTGAAAAGACAAACATTTCAAAAAGACAACAGGTAATTAAATTTCACACAAAGCACTGTCACTACAGTAAATATATTCTTGGATCTTTCGCATGTGTTGGGGAAAAAGGGGGGGGGGGGGGGAGTTTTTAATCAATCATCTGCACGGTTTAATATGGCCTGCCATGAATTCCTCTCCTGTGGCAAACTCTTCATCTCAGTTTGGTGCTTGTACCTGGCACCCTCAATTATTTTCTAGATATATTTGTCTTACATCTTGGTCCTTACAATGTGGCAATGTTGGTGCACAGGTTGCAATGACAGAAACACCTTCATGAGTAAATACACAAATGAACAGTTCACAGTTCTGACATGAGGCAAGAAATAATATCCACTTCTGGTAGAATGGTAATGTGTCTCACAGTACGAGGTGGAATCCAAAATTTTTGGGACTGGTACTGCCATCTGGGAAGTAGGAGTAGTAGATTTTTGCACCACTAGGTGGTGAGAGCTGCATATCTGATGAGTGAGTGTGCAGAGTGGCATTCAGCTGGGAGGATGTGTTGTGTGTCCACAGTGATTTCTGTAATACTCTGTGTTTGGTGTGTGGTTATTTGATGATGGATCCACAAACAGAACACTGCGTGTGTATCAAATTCCGTGCAGATCTCAGGGAAAGTGCTACGGAGATGTATGGTTGTCGCCCAGAGACAAAGTAACAATTGTCTCAGTGGAAGAGCCCAGGCTCTCCAAGACCCAAAAAAGCGAGATATGTGAAGAGCAAAGTGAATAGCATGATCATCGTTTTCTTTGATATCAAGGGAATTGTGCACAAAGAATTCGTCCCACCCAACCAAACAGTGAATTCCATGTACTGCTGTGACATTTTGCAATGGCTCTGTGAAAATGTGTGGCGACAATGGCCCGAACTTTGGTGTCAAGGGAACTGGCTGCTACATCATGACAATGCACCCTGCAATATGTCCTTGCTCACCAGGACCATTTTGGCAAAAAAAACAACATGGCGGTTGCACTCCACCCACCATACTTGCCATATTTGGCACCTTGTGACTTCGCACTATTTTTAAAACTGAAAATCAAGTTGAAAGACAGTTGGTTTGACACTCTAGAGAGGACTCAATAAGCATCACTGGCAGTGATAAACACCCTCAAAGAACAGGACTTCCAGAAAACGTTTCACATCTGGTAGAAACGCTGGGACCGGTGTGTACGTGTGGATGGGAACTACTTTAAGGGTGATGGTGACCATTAGTCCAAAGGTAAGGTTTTCAACAGATGGGAGCACCAGTCCCAAAAATTTTGGATAGCACCTTGTAGATAGTGAAGTCTCTCACTGCTGTGGAGCTCAGTGTTCTTGATCAGTGTCCAGTCAGTGTCCCACATAGTGGTCCAGCCAGTGTCCAGGATGGTGTCTGGCTCAGTCAGGTGCAGACTGGGATTGCACTGGGCTGATGTCCATCCAGTGATCTGTGCAGCATTTAAGACTGCTGCTCATAGTATATGTGACTACACTGTTTCTCTGTGATAAAATTAGATTGAAAATGGCCCGGGGGATGAAATTGGCTAACAGTGCAAAAGCAAGAAACAAAGCGTTTCTTTGAAAAATAAAAACAGCCTACACAGGTCAGTTACTTCTCTCAACAGACTTGCAGTTGCTGTGGACCAATACATACAAAAGACTGTTGTTGTGTTGATATGTTCAATTTATGGTGTTCATACAATAGAGTACCAGATTGTCCTTCTTTTTTTTTTTAAAAAAAAAAGGTGAGATTTTGGATATTTCAACAAACATGTGTAGTTTTGTCACATACAAATCAGTTTCATGGTAATCTCACAAAGGTCCTGTGTGGACTGTAATTATCATATGACCAAAGGTGGCTTCTGAGGAACTACTGTTGCATCGTGGCACCACTTGTATAAAAAAGAAAGAAAGAGAAATCTGTATGAACTGTGCATAAAACATTGTTTCAGAGTACGTATTTTCTGATTTGAAGAGGCGCATTTGACCGTGCATGCTCTCCAGGTAGTTTTCTGAAGCTTGGAGCCGACTGCAGATTGGCACCATCTGCCCTCATAAAGCGCTGTGTGAAATGCTTGGCCATTGGTTTCTACATGCTTCTTATGATGGAGTGGAACCACAGCTAGCCTGACTCAGGTCTTTATGTTCCTTCCACCAGAGAGCAGTAAAGTGCAGGACCTATAGAAGTATGATGTGCCATCTAGCAACCCTGTTAGAATACATCGGGGTGAAGATTTCTTGTAATCCAGTTTTACAATCTTTCTGCAAGATAATGCTAATGCATTCCTAAATGCTAGTCAATGATTAATTAAACTGAATACAGAAATAATACACTTAAATATCATTATGAATAGCTATATGAAATCTGAATATAATGGTGCCCTTACATTTTGAAATTAAGAGGCATTGTTGTAATATTGGTATATTTCACAACAGCAGGGCTGTTGCATATACAGTCTAAAATGAAAGTACATCAAATGTCAAAGTGACACAAGAATAATGTGTTTAGTCTTTCATTTCTAGACAAAACCAACATTCAGCAGAAATTAGATTCACAATGTAGACAAACAATTGACAGCCACAACAAACATGTAGAAAAGAATAGATATACCGGGTGATCAAAAAGTCAGTATAACTTTGAAAACTTAATAAACCACAGAATAATGTAGATTGAAATATTCTGGAACTTTGTTAATCCAGATTAGTGATGATGATTAGTGTTTTTAGGGCGCACAACAGCGAGGTTATCAGCGCCCGTTGTTAATCTAGAAAGTCAGAATGCTCATACTACAGCTGTGAGCATTCTCAAAGAAACTGAACCATTAATTGGCAATAACCAAGCAAAAGTAATAGCTCAGATTTACGATGGTGCAAATGTTATGAGTGGCAAGTCGAATGGGGTACAGAAATTGATTAAAGACAAATATCCAAATGCAAACTACGTCCATTGTTATCCACATCAGTTCAACCTTATGTCTACAGCAGCCTCTGTTAAATGCAAAGTCTGCACCTTTTCAGGTAATTCTTCTTTTTTTCTTTATTCAAAAAAGCTTGCCCCATCTGTGTGACAAGATGGAATTACCATTCTCAAGCAGTAAAAAATGGTTTTGAAAACAGGTAAAAATCTTATTACTGTCATGAAAGTCACTGAAACAAGTGAGAGCATAAAACTGTCTTCTACTGTTGAAAAGCTGGGTCATACACACAAAGAATGCAAGATACCAAATTCATTTTCTGGCTTTCATTTTTCTCAATGATAATGCCTCATGCAGACATACTCTTTAATCAGATTCAGAAGAAGATAACGGAACTGACCAAAGCAATGCAAGAAAACCAGAACTTTGAAGCAGTAATGCGGAACATCTGAGATGACATTGACTCCATTCTTAACAACATTAGTTTCATTGGACACCTCACTGCAGCCAACTTATTTGATGTAAATCAGTTTGACAAATACATCACAGATTTTTCCAGACAAATATCTTGAGATTATGGACATGTGTATGTTTCTGGAAAAAAGAAAGCTGAAGGGTGAGCTTCAAGTCTTCTATGCTAGGCCTGAGTTGACAGCAGTTGCTGGTGCAGTTCCATTTCTTCTGCTGATTCTAGAGGATGAACTTTGTGACACACTCAACAAGACTGTTAAAGATTTGAAACTGCTAATCAGGACACCTATCTCAACATCAGAAGCTGAGTGGTGATTTTCAGTGCTCAAGAGAATTAAAACTTTCCTACAAAACACCAAGAAAGAAGAACGACTGAGTGCCTTACGGATGCTATCCTGTGAAAAGTCATTCATGTGTAAAATTGAAGATTTCAGTTTGAGATGATGCTAACAAGAAGAGGCAACAAATCGATTTATAATATCATTCCTAACATTATTTTAAAGCTGTCTTCCCAAAGTCATTGAGTTGCTGCTTTTGGTGAGTGCAGTGCCTTTAGCTTTAAATGTTGATAATTTGATTAAATGTGCTTCACAAAATCCAGATTACAAGTTCAAATAATTTATACATGCTCTATTATTTCTCATATTGGCACCGATGGTGCAGCGGACACTTTTCTGGCAGTAGGCCGTGAATGTTAAACAAACAGGCTGTTTTGGCTGTTGAGGAGAGAAGAGCAGAGTGGGGAGACAAGCCACGCCTCCCTCTGACAGGGCTGGCAGCCTACGTCCATGTCCTGTGTTCCTGTAAAGGCAGAAACAATGTAATAATGTACATACGAATCACTAATTCCACCTGGTGTTGTGAGAGCCATATTCGAAGCCTGTGACAGAGCAAGATTTCTCTCTGCATTCATTTCAAAATAAAAAAAAGGAAACAACCAGTAAGCACAACTCAGAGGAAAGCAGAGCACATAAATTATTAGCTAACGGCTAGAGCACAATTGTTAGCTGAGGTTGGTGGTGTCATTATGTGGTAGTTGAGGCCAAATCTCCACCGTTATCTTAAGCAACTATACATCAAAACACCCCCTGCTTATGACTGCCATGTAAAAGTCACACTGAGAGGAGTGAAGAATTGTGCTGCTGATATGCGTGCGCGCATGTGGAATTGTGTGTACGAGAGAGATTTTTGGAGTTAGTGTTACGTTTGACATCTCATGCAGACGTGCAAAAAAGATAGCTAAAGCAACCTCTCTTTCTCTCTCTCTCTCTCTCTCTCTCTCTCTCTCCCTCCCTCCCTCCCTCCCTCCCTCCCTCCCTCCCTCCCTCCCTCCCCCCACCTCTCTCTCTCTCTCTCTCTCTCTCTCTCTCTCTCTCTCTCTCTCCCGCCCCCCTCCCACCACACCCCTCTCTCTTATACAAATACCTGCTATCATGTTCTCCAGGAATATATCAAATTCTTACTGGTCATAAGAAGGGTTCTGTTACAATAAATGTTTTTTTTCTCTATACATTTTGTTTGATATAATATCTTATGAAATATATGAGTTATTGACAAAATTCCATAATATGTTTGATGCTACCAAACTAAGCTTTTTTTGGCACTGCCAATGGAATGCCTCAGTGGCTGCCACTGCATATGACAGCAAAACGTGTTAGGTATGCTAATGCTTAATTGCAGAAGCTATTTACGAGGGTTGCCCAGTAAATAATGCCCCATATTTTTTTTCTCCAGAAGTATTTATTCCACAACAATCAAATTTACATATGTGAAAGACTGATGTTTTGTCTACTTGCTTTATTTTTCCACATAATCTCCTTCAAGTTCGACGGCCTTTTTCCAGCGAGACACAAGAGCGTGTATTCCCTGCCGGTAAAAATCTGTACTCTGCTTATGGAGCCAGGTTGTCACTTCGTGAATCACTTCTTCGTCATCGGCAAAACGTCTTCCACGAATGAAATTCTTCATTGGCCCAAACAAGTGAAAGTCTGAAGGAGCCAAATCGGGGCTGTAGGGTGGATGGGGTAACACTATCCAACCCAGTTTCGCGATGTGTTCACAAGTCCTCAAACTTGTGTGAGGATGAGCGTTATCATGCACACAGTTTTGAGTATCCGAGCTGATTGATAATCACATCCACACTTCCTTTGCTTACTGACAACTCCAGTGCCAATTGTCGAGTCGTAATGCGTTGATCCCGTCGAATGAGAACATCAGCCCGCTGCAACATGTCAGGCGTGACAGCCGTGGGAGGCCTTCCCAACCGCGGCAAATCTTGGAGCTCCGCAGCACCGCCCTCTGATGCTTTCACCCTCTGTGCCCAGCGACCAACAGTACTCCTATCGACTGCAGATGTTCCGTAGACTTTGCACAAGCGTTTATGAATATTGCCCACGGTTTCTTCCTCTGCTACGAGAAATTCAATCACTACACGTTGTTTATGACGGATGTCACCTGCAGACGCCATTTTAGAACATTCCTACACCACCGCTCTCTGTCGGAGGAAATTGAAACTTTGCGTACACACGCGGGAAACTTCAAATAACTCGCACCTAAAGTGTCACATTTCTAATATTTTTTATTTCGGAGAAAAAAAATATGGGGCATTATTTACTGGGCAACCCTCTTACACTGGAAAAAATTGATTCCAGTTTTGATCACAAGGTGCAAGTCTGGCACCGTGAATATAAGAAAGACATATGGAAATGTTTCCATACATAATAGACCAGGAACGGGATGCGGGCAGAAAGGTCAGACAAGAGAGAAAGGCATAATGTTGACTTTATTATTAACCACTACTTACACAATTTGTCCAGTATGATCACTGATGACATGGACAAGATGCTGCATTCATAAAATGACATGATCAACAGTTTCTTGCTCCAGTTCCGGTGGAATATGAGCAAGTTCCAGTGGAATGTGAGCAATGTGTTCCTGTATACTGGCCTTCAGATCAGGTAGAGACCAAATGCATCCCTGGTAAATGTGTTCTTTTAAATATCCCCAGAGCCAAAAATCACATGGATTCAAATTAGGTGATCTTGCAGGCCATGCATCTGGAAAACCTGGAATTAACATGTTCATGGCAGGTTGCATTAACCAGATCTTTTGCTGGGTACGTGACATGAGGTGTTGCCACATCTTGCATGAAAACAGTGATTTCCACACAGTTACACTCTTCCCAAGCAGGCATCATGTGCTATACAAGGACGTCTCAATACATGCAGGCATCATGGTATACCTGACAGGCCCTCTGAGTGTATTCTCTTCAAAGAAGAATGGCCTAAGAACAAAGGTTGTAGGGGTACATTTATATTTTAAGTTACCTCATTTTGATCTTCAGCTCAGCATAGTCCACAAATGCTCCAGTTTGTTAAATATTCTTCTTATCTGTAGACTAACTTAATTTTTACCAAAAACCAGTACTTTGCAACTTTGATCTTTTAAGGCTTTTATTGCACCTTTAAATACAACCCATATTAGACAATAAGTATCTTGTTATTGGAGACCTTCTCGGTAATGAATAACAAGTTTTTTTTCAATACATACATACATAATACATTATTGACATAATTTTCTGGTCATTGGTATTCCTTGACAGTATTGCTGGTGCAGAAGACTCCTTGCCCCCTTTGACTACTCTGCCTGTCAAGACTCCAGGTATGTCTTCAACTCTCTTGGAACAGCACAGAGACCAGGCACAACACCTCATATAAATAATGAAAACAGGAGTTGTCTCCTAATAAATCTTCTTACACAATAATTAAAACTTTATATTCTGAATGTATCCTCCCTCAGTGAAGCCTGGACCTTACCACTGGTGGGGAGGCTTGTGTGCCTCATGGATTCACATAGCCATACTTGTGGTTCCTGCAGAGGGCAGCAGCATTTTCAGTAGTTGCAGGAACAACAGTCTGGATGATTGACTGAACTGGCCTTGTAACATTAACAGCAACACCATTGCTGTAATAATACTGTGAACAGCTGAAAACAAGGGGGAGAACTACAGCCATAATTTTTCCTGATGGCATACAGCTTTACTGTATAGTTAAATGATGATGGCATCATTTTTGGTAAAATATTCTGGAGATAAAATAGTCCTCCATTTGGATACCCAGGTAGGGACTACTTGAGAGGACATTGTTATTAGGAGAAACAAAACTGGCATTCTATGGATCAGAGCATGAGATGTCAGATCCCTTAATCAGGCAGGTAGGTTAGAAAATTTATAAAGGGAAATGAATACGATAAAGTTAGATATAGGGCGAAGTTTGGTGGCAGGAGGAACAGGACTTCTGGCAAGGTGAATACAGGATGATAAATACAAAATTAAATAGGGGTAATCCAGGAGTAAGTTTAATAATGAATAAAAAAAATAGGAATGCAGATATGCTCCTATGAACAGCATAGCGAATGCATTATTGTAACCAGACATAAAGCCCATGCCTACCACAGTTGTACAAGTTTATGTGCCAACTAGCTCCACAGATGATGAAGAGATTGAAGAATTGTACGATGAGATACGTGAAATTATTCATATAGTTACAGGAGACAAAAAATTAACTGTGATGGGGGACTGGAAATTATAGTAGGAAAAGGCAGAGAAGGTAAAGTAGTAGGTGATGGTGGGGGCTGTTTGGGGGAGGAGACCAGACAGTGAGGTCATTGGTCTCATTGCATTACGGAAGGACAGGGAAGGAAGTCAGCCATGCCCTTTCAAAGGAACCACCCCAGCATTTGCCTGGAATGATTTAGGGAAACCATGGAAAACCTAAATCAGAATGGCTGGATGCGGGATTGAACCGTCATCCTCCCAAATTCAAGTTTGGTGTGCTAGCCACTAAACCACCTTGCTCGGTAAAGTAGTAGGTGAAAATGGACTGAGGGTAAGGAATGAAGGAGGAATCTGCCTGGTAGAATTTTGTACAGAGCATAACTTAGTCATAGCTAACACTTGGTTTAAGAATCATGAAAGGAAGAGACCTAAAGGCACCAGAAGGTTTCAAATTGATTATATAATGGTAAGACAAGAGATTTAGGAACCAGGTTTTAAACTGTAACACATTTCCAGGAACAGATGTGGACTCCAACCACAATTTATTGGTTATGAACTGTAGATTAAAACCTGAAAAACTGCATAAAGGTAAGAGTTTAAGGAAATGGGACCTGCATAAACTGAAAGAACTAGAGGTTGTAGACAGTTTCAGGGAGATCATTAGTGAATGACTGATAAGAACAGGAGAAAGGAATGCAGCAGAGGAAGAATGGGTAATTTTGAGAGATGAAATAGTGAAGACAGCAGAAGATCAAGTAGGTAAAAAGATGGGGGCTAGCAGAAATCCTTGGGTAACACAAGTGATACTGAATTTAATTGATGAAAGGAGAAAATATAAAAATGCAGTAAATGAAGCAGGCAAAATGGAATACAAACATCTCAAAAAAGAGAAAGATGGGAAGTGCAAAATGGCTATGAGGAAATGTAAGGATGTTGAAGCATATATCATTAGATGTGAGACAGATACTGCCTACAGGAAAATTAAAGAGACCTTTGGTGAAAATGAGAACCACCTGTATAAATATAAAGAGCTCAGGTGGTAAACTAGTGTTAAGCAAAGAAGGGAGAGCAGAAAGGTGGAAGCAGTATATAGAGGTTCTATAGAAGGATGACGTACTTGAGGGCAACCTTATGGAAATGGAAGAGGACGTAGATGAAGATGAAATAGGAGGTATGATACTGTGTGAAGAATCTGACAGAGCACTGAAAGACCTAAGTCAAAACAAGGCCCCAGGAGCAGACATCATTCCATTGGAATTAGTGATAGCCTTGGGAGAGGTAGCCATGACAAAATTCTTTCATCTGGTGTGCAAGATGTATGAGACAGGCAAAATACCCTCAGCCTTCAAGAAGAATATAATAATCTTGATTCCAAAGAAAGCAGGTGCTGACAGGTGTGAAAATTACCAAACTATCAGTTTAATAAGTCACAGCTGCAAAATACTAACACAAATTCTTTACAGAAGAATGGAAAAACTGGTAGAAGCTGACCTTAGGGAAGATCATTTTGGATTCCATAGGAATGCAGGGACATGCAAGGGAATATTGACCCTATGACTTATCTTAGAAGCTAGGTTAAGGAAAGACAAACCTACATTTCTAGCATTTGTAGACTTAGAGAAAGCTTTTGACAATGTTGACTGGAAAACTCTCTTTCAAATTCTGAAGGTGGCAGGTGTAAAATACAAGGAGTGGAAGGCTATTTGCAATTTGTACAGAACCCAGAAGGCAGTGATAAGAGTTGAGGGGCATGAAAGGGAAGCAATGGTTGAGAAGGGAGTGAGACAGGGTTGTAGCCCTTCCCCGATGTTATTCAATCCGTACATTGAACAAGCAGTGAAGGAAACAAAAGAAAAATTTGGAGCAGAAATTAAAATCTGGTGAAAAGAAATAAAAAACCTTTGTTTTTCTGATGACATTGTAATTCTGTCAGGTACAGCAAAGAACTTGGAAGAACAGTTGAAAGGAATGGACAGTGTCCTGAAAGCAGGATAAAAGATGAACATCAACAAAAGCAAAATGAGGATAATGTAATGTGGTCAAATTAAATCAGGTGATGCTGAGCAGATTAGATTAGGAAATGAGACACTTAAAATAGTAGATGAGCTTTACTATTTGGGCTGCAAAATAACTGAGGATGGTCAAAGTAGAGAGGATATAAAATGTAGATTTGCAATGGCAAGGAAAGCATTTCTGAAGGAGGGAAATTTGTTAACATTGAGTATAGACCCATAGTGTCAGGAAATATTTTCTAAAAGTATTTGTATGGAGTGTAGCCATGTATTGAAGTAAAACATGGATGATAAACAGTTTAGACAAGAAAGGAATGAGAATAGAAGCTTTTGAAATATGATACTACATAAGAATGCTAAATATTATATGGGTAGATCATGTAACTAATGAGGCGGTACTGAACAGAATTGGGGAGAAGAAGAAATTGTGGCACACCTTGACTAGAAGGGATCAGTTGGTAGGCCACATTCTGAGGCATCAAGCGATCAGCAATTTAGTACTGGAGGGAAGCGGGGAAGGTACAAATCATGAATACTTTAAGCAGATTCAGAAGTATGTAGATTGCAGTAGTTATTTCAAGATTAAGAGGATTGTAAAGGATAGAGTATCATTCAGAACTGTGTCAAACCACTCTTTGGACTGAAGACCACAACAACAATAACAACAACAACATTCTGAATGATTATTCTGGATAACAAAATGCATGCAATTCTACTAATAAAGCTTGTTCATTTATATTCAAAATTAGTATGAGATTTCACTTCCACTCATTGAAATTATTTATTTCCAATCTTTCACTACAAAATACTTGGAAAATCTCATATGCTCACAAGGTGCTTGTGAATTTGCAACACACAGTCACATATAGTGAGTGCAATGTGTCTTCATATGGTTCAGTGTGTACACTACACCCTTAGTGTAAAATGTGCCTTGTTACTGCTTAGAATATTGCCCAGCCACATGTCATGAACTTCGATCCATGCCAGACACCAAAGATCAGATTCACAACATGGCTGTGCATTATGAAGTTTCAGCTCTTGCATCATCTGTATCCTGTATGGGTACCAGTGTAAAACAGATTGAAAAACTATCCATGCTGTTGATCATGGGGTGGACAATTCTCATGACACTGCATAAGCACCAGGACTACCCAGAGCATGTGCTGCAATGTCAGTTACAGCAACAGCAACCTCATCAATAACTTTAACCAGAATATGATTCCCTCCTCTTCCAGGTTCCACACCTAGCTCACCCATCTTTTCAAATTTTATTATCATCTTCTTTACACCACTTAGTGAGATTAGGGGTCTCATCGGATCTGCAGTCGGTGATACTCTCTCAATGCAGCACTATAACTGCCGCCATTCAAATAAAACAGTGTATGGTATCTCTTTTTGATATCCATATGTTCACTCAAATGACAGCATAGATGTTGTACCATTATAAAAACAGTATACAGCACCAGATTTGCACCTTGTGGTCAAAATTGGAACTGACTTTCTTGCAGTATAAATCAGTTCTGCATTGGCATATCTACAAATTTTGCTGTCCTATGATAATTACACCCCACAATGAACCTCTTTGGGTAGCCATACTTTAATTATAACCACCCAGTATATATTTTAGTCATGTTATAAACTTCCTATACCTACAAATGGTCATGATCCTTCATTATAAACTAACAGTTGGGAGTAATAACTGTAAAGATATGAAGTGGGATTACCACACACTCCCAGTTGCAAGTAAAGCTACTACAGTTCATTGGCAGGATGTTGGAAAAGATGCAGGTTGTTTACAAAAGAGATTGTATACATAATGTGTGAATACTGATCAAGTATGTGAGATCCATATCATTTTGAACTAACAGAGTGCATTGAGCGTATACAAAGGAGTATGGTGTGAATGGTGATAATCTTGGTTCCCTGGTGTGAGAATGTAACAGAAATACAAAAAAATTATAACTTGCAGATATTCAAAGGAACATGCTTGCACATGTCACAAAACATAATCATGATTCCCTTTAACTACTGGATTAATGAATCACAATTACAGTCAGTCAGTCAAATTAAACACATATTTAATCGACTTTGATTCCATAAGGAACCATAGGTATAGTGATTATAGACTATCATAAGAGGACAGGAACACAGCAATTACTCACAGTCCCATTAGATTTTTTTATATTATAAATAGCCATCTTCAGTGCATTTGAGTGAGTTACAATCCAACAAACTCACAGCAATACATCTTACCATATGACTTTACTGGTGTACACATCAGTGAAGTAATTTATGAATGGTGCATACACAAGTAAAGTCATACCATTACAAGTACTGCTGTGAATTTGTTGGATTGTAACTCACACAGATGCATTGAAGATGGCTATTTACAGCTGAAATCTGGATATACAAGAATCTTAAAAAAATTGATTGTAACTGGTTGCTGTCCTTCATTATAAACTAACAGTTGGGAGTAATAACTGTAAAGATATGAAGTGGGATTACCACACACTCCCAGTTGCAAGTAAAGCTACTACAGTTCATTGGCAGGATGCTGGAAAAGATGCAGGTTGTTTACAAAAGAGATTGTATACATAATGTGTGAATACTGATCAAGTATGTGAGACCCATATCATTTTGAATTAACAGAGTGCATTGAGCATATACAAAGGAGTATGGTGTGAATGGTGATAATCTTGGTTCCCTGGTGTGAGAATGTAACAGAAATACAAAAAAATTATAACTTGCAGATATTCAAAGGAACATGCTGTATTCTTGTAAGACCCTCCTCAATATAAAAAGGAGTGAGGAGAAAACCCCAAGTGAAAAGCAAACAGTTTGTACATAGAGAAGGATGAAGACACAACTATACAAATACAAATTAAACAATAACAAAGAACAGAGAAAAAGTCATATAGTTATTTATTTGCTGGCATAGAGAATTGATCTGCTGCATACATTCTATAGCGGGGCAATACAGTTTCAACAGGCTGTACATGCTGCAAGCCTCTCCTCCATTTATTTATTAATACTGTAATTAATTATTTAAGAAAGGCACTTGTCACATTAACAGAAAGGTTGTGGTTCCAGATCAGCTTCCAATAACGCCATTTCCTGTATATGTAGAGAAAATGTACAGTGTGCCTATGTTATTCCATGAAAATTTCTTTCATAATCTGCATCTCAATTGGATTCAATAGTATAAATAAGAATGTGAATTCTAAATATATGACAATATTATGAAAAGGATAGATTGCTATTCACCATATAGAGGAGCTGCTGACTCACAGACAGTTACAACAAAAAGACTGTCATACATTTAAGATTTTGACTAAAAGACCTCCTTCTGAAGTAGAAAATATGCACACGTCTATTCTGGTGTCTGCCTACAGTGGCCAGAGTCAGTGTCATGTGTGGGAGGTGTGCTTGTGAGAATGTATATCATATGTACAACTGTACAATACTATGATTGCCTGGATCAATACAATACAATACAATACAATGTTTTCTACTTCATACAAAGATCTTATGGCTGAAATTTTAAATGTATAACAGTCTTTTCATTCTGCCTGTCTGTGACTCAATGTGACCACTATATCATGAGCAGCAATCCATCATTTTCATAATACTGCCATTATTCCAGCCTGAACTATCCAATTTTAAATCTAAATATGCTGCATTTACTCTTGGTTTAAATCACTGACATACTCTTATTTTCTTTTTGACTCGTTCACATTGTTATTCACATCTTCTAGCATATCCTCCTGAAGAAAACACTACTTCAATTAGTGTCAGCTTTTTGTGGTACAAAATATAAAGGTCACTTTACATTTAGAATAACCAAGTCATGAGTTAACATCACAGTCAACAGCAGACTATGCAAGTCTGATCATTGGCTTTCTTTTGCACTGTATTATAAAAAGACAATACAAAACAAAACAATTGTTGGCCTTACACAGTCTGCAGCATCTTCAGCTGTATCTGCATCAATACTCTGCAATCTACTGTAATATGCATGGCAAATGGTACTTTCCATTGTACCAGTTATTAGGGCTTCTTCCCATTCTACTCACATATAGAGCATGAGAAGAACGATTGTTTAAACAGCTATGTGCATGCTACAGATAAATCTAATACTGTCCCCATGATCCCTCAGTCAGTGATCATTTAAAGCTGGTTTTGAAACTTCGTAAGAAGGCTTTCTCTGAACAATTTGCATACCGTATGTCATCAATAGTCAGTCACTTTAGTTCCTTTAGCATCTCCATGGTATTGTCCCATGAGTCAAATAAACTATAACCACTTATGCTGCCTATCCCTGTGTAGATTCAATATTCCATGTTAGACCTACTTGTTATGTATTGCACACAACTCCGCAATATTCTGGTGTGGTAAACAAGTGCTGTACCATTTTGAAAAATACAGAGGCAAGTAAGCAAGCTGGAAGTTACCACAGTTACTACTCCTAGTGCCATGTCATCACAACAACAACAGCACTCAATAACAATGGTGACATAACACATCTCTACCTAGTTTCAAGACTTTACTGTAAATAACAATCATTGCAAGGAATCTTAAAGAGTTAGTTAAGATGTCATGTTCTACTTTTGGTTCCATTCTGAAAATTCTAGTAAAAAAATTTAAATGCAGTCAAGATAAAACATTTCAGTAACTAAAGCAAACTTAACTCTTTTCATATAACAATTAAGATGACCGTAAATTCTTAAATTACAGAGATATTAATTAATATGTGTCCAAGAAAGGGGCCATGTAGATGTTGCTAGGGTGGTTGACAGCAGATGTTCCATTTGGCAGTCAACTGCTCCCATATATAAATACAGCCAGAGAGGCAGTGAAAAGAGACACTTCACACCAAGATCTCAACCTGTCCATATCAGTCAAATGCCTGCATATGCTGTGCCTTGGATGACATCACAGCCAGAGAGCTACCAAAAGTGTTTTCAGTAAAAGTAGAAGTGAACTCATGAAGACTGTACATTGTCCTGGATCACTTAGGTGCCACGGAAGTAACTGTTTGTGTGCCACCCATAATGTTGACAAAACCATGTGGCAAGTAGTGAGACTATTTTCCACTTTCAAGATCAGCAATGAGCTTTGATGATTAGATATCAGGGTGATGACCATTTTACTTGGAACTTCACACAGAGGTCACCTCTGAACTTTTAATAGTGCTGTTTCCAATAGGGACATCATTATTATTCTTATTATTATTACCAGCAATATTATTACATTTTGTGTGTGTGAACTTTTACTGAATATATTAATCTGTTACAACTCAAAACCTTTATTTACAGGCATTGTTCCTACTCCTGTTGAGTAAATAGCAAATAAAAACATTTTCTTTCAGAGAGAACAAAGAGTAATGTAGACATGAAGACTGGAAATTAGGTGAGTATGTTATCCATTGCTTTCTGGCTGATGCCAAAAACAGTTTTCAGGTTCTTGTAAATGGCAAATATTTTAATTTACCCACCACCCCACACTGGGAAGGGTGGTACAAGTGTTTAGTAATGAATTTCCTTTGTAGATTGATTGGATTTCTGCAGTAATCTACCAAGAAACCAAAGCCTCCATGTTTTTTACCTATGTTGGATGTTATCTGAGCATTCCGTTTTGTATGCCCACAGAGTGTTATAACCAGGTATTTGAGTAGGTCGACTGATTTCAATTGTGACTCATTTATACTGCACTCAAAGGACAATATGTTGTGACTCGCCAATTATTCAAAGTGCCGCCGCGCAATTACGCACGTCCTCTACGTGCGGCGCTGTCTGCCAGCCAGGCAGCAGCTGCGCCACCTAAGCGGCCAGCCGAGCAGCGGCCGCTAGACTGAGACTCAGTGTTTAATCGAATGCCGACTTGTACACAGGTCAACTTACTCAGTGACTTATATGTGTTGTTGTATTGTCCGGAAAATGTGTTAAATTTGAAGATATAAAACAATACATTTCTTTCATTTTGTGAAGTGTACAGTTTTACATTTCTGAACATTTAAAGCAAGTTGCCAATCTTTTTGCCATTCTGAAATCTTATCGAGATCCAACTGAATATTCCTGGAGATTTTGCAGACAGTAATTCATTATAGATAACTGCCTCATCTGCAAATGTCTTAGATTGCTATTAATATTGTTTGCTATGGTGTTAATGTACAACATGAGTAGCATGGGTTTCAACATCCTTCCCTAGGGTACTCCTGATATTACTTCTACATCTGTTGATGACTCTCTATCCAAGATAACATGCTGCATTCTCCCCACCAAGAAATTCTCACTCTAGTCAAAAATTTCACTTGACATGTAGATTAAATGACTGAATCAATGTGAGTTTTCAAAGTTGTAAAGTCCATTTCAATACACCCTATATTGACAGAAATATTCAGCTATAATAAATGGAGAACATGAACTGGAAGCAGTAATTGAGAAGGGAGTAAGACAATCTTGAAGCCTATTCCTAATTATCTAATCTGTAAAATGAGCAAGCTGTAATGAATCCTTGGGAAAAGTTAGAAATGTAATTAAAGTCTCATGAAATGGTATAAATACTTTAAGGTTTGCTGATAACATCATAATTCTGACTGAGACAGCAAATGGCTTGGATGAACAGAATGGATTGTTCATAGGATGAGCACTAACAAGAATAAAACAAGGGTAAGGAAATGTAATCAAATTAAATCAAGTGGGGGAGATTAAATTAGGAAATGAGATGCTACAAATAGTCATGGAAATGGGACACTAAAAGTAGTCAACAAGATTTGCTATTTGAGTAGCAAAATAACTTATGGGACTTGAATGAAGGAGATATAAAATGCAAACTAGCAAAAGTCCAACAAGAGTTTAGGAAACACAGAAATTTGTTAACATCAAATATAAACATGAGTGTTAGGAAGAGTTTTGTGAATGTATTTGTGGAAGCATAGCCTCGTACAGAAGTGAAACTGGATCATAAGCAGTTCAAACAAGAAGAGAATAGAAGTTTATGAGTTGCATAAGAAAGCTGAAGATTAGATGTGGGATCAGATAACTAACGATGAGTCCCCGAATTAAACTGAGGAGAGGAGAAATTTGTGGAACAATTTGACTGAAAGGACTGGTTGGTTAACAGGGCATCAAGGCATCAAGGAATCATCATTTTGGTAATGGAAGGAATTTGGGGGGGGGGGGGGGGGGGATATAAAACTGCAGAGGAAGTAGAAGGTTTGATAATAACAATAAGCAGTTTCAAACAGACATGTTTGTTATGCAGATATTAAGTGGCTTGCACAGGACAGACTATCATGGAGTGCTGTATCAAGGCAGTCTTTGGAATGAAGACCACAATAACAACATACAAAAATAAATTCTGTTACAAAGAATCTCCCCTACATGATAAAATGGACCTTGCCATTGGTGGGGAGGCTTGCGTGGCTCAGCGACACAGATAGCCGTACCATAGATGCAAACGCAATGGAGGGGTATCTGTTGAGAGGCCAGACAAACATGTGGTTCCTGAAGAGGGGCAGCAACCTTTTCAGTAGTTGCAGGGGCAACAGTCTGGATGATTGACTGATCTGACCTTGTAACATCAACCTAAACGGCCTTACTGAGTTGGTACTGTGAACAGCTGAAAGCAAGGTAAAAATACAGCTGTAATTTTTCCCGAGGGCATGCGTCTTTACTGTATGATTAAAAGATGACGGCGTCCTCTTGGGTAAAATATTCTGGAGGTAAAATAGCCCCCATTCGAATCTCCAGGCAGGGACTACTCAGAAGGTTGTCGTTATCAGGAGAAACAAAACAAGTGTTCTACAGATCGGAGTGTGGAATGTCAGACCCCTTAATCAGGCAGGTAGGTTAGAAAATTTAAAAAGACTGCCTGGTAGAATTTTGCAAGGAGCATAAGTTAATCATATCATGTTTAAGAAACATGAAAGAAGGCTTTATACATGGAAGAGACTTGGAGACACTGGAAGGTTTCACACAGATTACATAAGTTAGATATAGTGGGAATTAGTGAAGTTCAGTGGCAGGGGGAACAAGACTTCTGGTCAGGTGTATACAGAGTTATAAATACAATATCAAATAATGGTAATGCAGCATTAGATTTAATAATGAATAAAAAATAGGAATGGAGATAAGCTACTATGAACAGCACAGTGAATGCATTATTGTAGCCAAGATAGACATGAAGCCCATGCCTACCACAGTAGTACAAGTTCATATGCCAACTACCTCTTCAGATGATGAAGAGATTGAAGAAATTTATGATGCAATAAAAGAAATTATTCATGTAGGTAAGGGAGATGAAAATGTAATAGTCAGAGGGGACTGGAATTTGACTGTAGGAAAAGGAAGAGAAGAAAAAGTAGTAGGTGAATATGGACTGGGGGTAAGGAATGAAAGAGGAAGCTGCCTGGTATAATTTTGCAAAGAGCATAACTTAATCATATCTAACACTTGGTTTAAGAACCACGAAAGAAGGCTGTATACCTGGAAGAGGCTTGGAGACACTGGGAGGTTTCATGTAGATTACATAATACTAAGGCAGAGATTTTGGAACCAGGTTTTCAATTGTAAGACATTTCCAAGGGTGGATGTGGATTCTGGCCACAATTAATTGGTTATGAACAGTAGATTAAAACTGAAAAAACTGAAAATATATAGGAATTTAAGGAGATGAGACCTGGATAAACTGAAAGAACCAGAGGTTGTACAGAGTTTCAGAGGGAGCATTAGGGAATGTTCGACAAGAGCAGGGGAAAGGAATGCAGTACAAGAAGAATGGGTAGCTTTGAGAGATGAAGTAGTGAAGGCAGCAGATGATAATAATAATCAAGTAGATAAAAAGACAACAGCTATCATGAATATTTGGGTAACATAAGAGATACTGAATTTAATTGTTGAAAGAAGAAAATATAAAAATGCAGTAAATGAATCAAGCAAAAAAGAATACAAACGTCTCAAAAATGAGATTGATGGTAAGTGCAAAAAGTCTAAGCAGGATGGCTAGAGGACAAATGTAAGCATGTGGAAGCATACATCATTAGATGTAAGATAGACACTGCTTACAGGATAATTAAAGAGGCCTTTGGAGAAAAGAAAACCATCTGTATAAATATCAAGAGCTCAGGGGATAAACCAGTCCTAAGCAAAGAAGAGAACGCAGAAAGGTGGAAGCAGTATATAGAGGGTCTATAGAAGGGTGAAGTACTTGAGAGTAATATTATGGAAATAGAGGAGGATGAAGATGAAATAGGAGATGTGATATTGTGTGAAGAGTTTGACAGAGCATGGAAAGACCTAAGTCGAAACATGACCCACAAGCAGACAACATTCCATTAGAACTACTAATAGCCTTGGGAGGCACATTTGGTGAGGAAGATTTATGAGACAGGCGAAATACCCTCAGACTTCAAGAAGAATATAATCATTCTAATCCCATAGGAAGCAGGTGTTTACAGGTGTGAAAATTAGTGAATTATCAGTTTAATAAATCATGTTTGGAAAATAATAACATGAAATGTTTATAAACAAATGGAAAAACTGGTAGAAGCTGCCCTCGGGGAAGATCAGATTCAATTCAATAGAAATGTTGGAACAAGTGAGGCAATACCGACACTACGGCTTATCTTATAAGCTAGGTTAAGGAAAGGCAAATCTACATTTCTATCATTTGTAGACTTAGAAAAAGCTTTTGCCAATGTTGACTGGAATGCTCTCTTTCAAATTCTAAAGGTGGCAGGGGTCAAATACAGGGAGCGAAAGGCTATTTACAGTTTGAACAGAAACCAGATGGCAAGATAAGAATCGAGGGGCATGAAATGGAAGCAGTGATTGAGAAGGGAATGAGATAGGGTTGTGACCTAACCGCAAAGTTATTCAATCTGTATATTGAGCAAGCAGTAAAGGAAACAAAAGGATAATTTGGAGTAGGAATTAATATCCATGGAGAAGAAATATAAATTTTGAGGTTTGCCAATGACACTGTAATTCCGTCAAGGACAGCAAAGGACCTGGAAGAGCAGCTGAACAAAATGGATAGAGTCTTGAAAGAAGAATATAAGATGAACATCAACAAAAGCAAAATGAGGATAATGGAATGTAGTTGGATTAAATCAGATGTTACTGAGGGAATTAGATTGGGAAATGTGACACTTAAAGTAGTAAAAGAATTTTGCTATTTGGGGAACAAACTAACTGATGATGGTCAAAGTAGAGAGGATATAAAATGTAGATTGGCAATGGCAAGGAAATCATAGATTTAAGTGTTAGGAAGTCTCTTGTGAAAGAGTTTGTATGGAGTGTAGCCATGTGTGGAAGTGAAACATGTATGATAAACAGTGTAGACAAGAAGAGAATAGAAGCTTTCGAAATGTGGTACTACAGAAGAATGTTGAAGATTAGATGGTTAAATTATGTAACTAATGAGGAGGTAGTGAAAAGAGTTGGGGAGAAGAGGAATTTGTGGTACAACTTGACTAGAACAAGGGATTGCTTGGTTGGACACTTTCTGACGCATCAAGGGATCATCAATTTGGTATTGGAGGGAAGCATGAATGGTAAAAATCATAAAGGGAGACCATGAGATGAATACACTAAGCAGATCCAGAAGGATGTAGGCTTGCACAGGATAGAGTAGCATGTAGAGCTGCATGAAACCAGTCTCTGGACTGAAGACTACAACAACAACAAAGAATCTTGCATTCCTGGATTGTTATGCCTCATTTTAAATTCATCCTTCATAAATAAATCACTTACTTGCAGCCCCAGCACTAATCTGTGTGTATATAAATTCACACATCTGTACAGAGTGACCATATCCATGAAACTTCTCTCCACCCACATCTCCTCTGCTAAATTTTCCAGTTTGCCCCTAGCTGCTGGCTCATGCACCCAAAGCTCCTGTATCATTAGGTCTCAAGGAAAGAATTCCTGTAATTATCCTTCAGCAGATTTCTACAATCACCATGGTTCTCCCAGCAATTACTGAGAAATGACACATTTCACCTTATGTTGTGTGATTCTTGTGATGTAAGAGCTGCATTGTCCCTGTCTCCTGCATACTCCTCACACTGACTTTGCAGTGTCCTTGCAGTGGCGAGCATTTGAGTTTCTTGCCACCATTGTGCTTTGTTGTCACCCTAATAGTGCACTGCAAATGCGTGCTTCCAGTTACTACTTTGAGGGCTGAGCGAGAACTGAGAATACTTTAGAGGCCTCTCTAAAACTCAGGACTACACAGTAGAAATTGCTGTGATGGCACACATGTAGCACTCAAAATCAGGATCTGTCCTCCAATGATCAATAAGAATGGATTCTGGGGTGCCTGTCTCACTACATACAAGCACAAGCTTCACATACTTCACTCTAAATTTTGTATGACTGTGAAACATAGCAGAAAGATGAAGTGTATCAGCTCTTTTTAGATGAATTAAATGCTTCACTTTACTGTTTTCTTTAATGTGCGACAGGAGAAAGCATTGCTTTTGGCAGTACATGTATTTGTCTATGTTCATTGCCATCTCCATATTGCAAACTCCATTGTTCAATAATTCCTCAGTTACTGCCTGCACATTCAGAGCCTGTAATGGATTCATCTCCACTGCATCTACCTCTGTGCCTCCACTGTATCAGTTTGGCTTTGGAATCCATCAACATGTCATCTACTTATGCCCTAACTTCAGCTACTTCCAGATTTTGTACCGCAAGTTCAAGAAGTGGCTTTGTTACTACATATCGAAATGTTGGTCTATTGATGGATTGAAGTGCGTACCTCTTTGTGACATATCTTGGTACAATTGTCTAAGTGGTCCTTTGTACCATCCAGTTTTACAGTAATCTTGTATATTTCAGGAAACTTTAAACTCTTCAGTCTTGACAAAGAGAGAAGACCACAACAATTTGTCAAAAGCAACATTGATGTTAATTATCGGTCAAATGGGTATTAAAACATCATGTAGTTAGACTTTCCTGATCCTCTGCATCTTTGATAGATCTTCCCTTCTGAATGTCATATTGATTCCAGTTCAGAGCAGTTACATTTCCATATGTAAATAATTATGATCAGAGAATGCTTTGATTTTCATTTACTTATTTAGAAGGCATATCAGTCAATATGAGTTTTCTGAAGTGGGGTCTCTATCATCTATCTTCATATATTTAACTGTACTCATAGTCCTCTACTCATGCAGAGTGTACTAGGACATCTGACATATTGTATGGTGCATTCAGTATCCTCCTGAGATGTCACTGATCTTCATTCCCCTCATCTGCATCTTCCACTGGTAGCAAACACTTAAGAGATATATGGAAGAGTCCTTTCATCAATCTCTTTCATCAATCCTTTCATCAATCTCTCTTCCTTACCATAAAGGTAATGATTGTGACTAAATATTCTCTGCTGTTATTTTGAAGGGGGTGCCAGAGATGCATTTCCAAATTCTGCGCAGCATACATTTGCAGTTCTTTACCTATGTGCTTTCAATTTAATCTCTGTATGTCTGGCATTCTACGGATCAGAGCGTGGAATGTCAGATCCCTTAATTGGCAGGTAGGTTAGAAAATTTAAAAAGGCAAATGGATAGGTTAAAGTTATATATAGTGGGAATTAGTGAAGTTTGATGGCAGGAGGAACAAGACTTTTGGTCAGATTATATAATGGTAAGACAAAGATTTAGAAACCAGGTTTTAAACTGTAAGACATTTCCAGGGGCAGATGTGGACTCTGACCACAATCTATTGGTTATGAACTGTAGATTAAAACTGAAGAAACTGCAAAAAGGTGGGAATTTAAGGAGATGGGACCTGGATAAACTGAAAGAACCAGAGGTTGTACAGAGTTTCAGGGAGAGTATAAGGGAACAACTGACAGGAGTGGGGGAAAGAAATACAGTAGAAGAACAATGGGTAGCTTTGAGGGATGAAGTAGTGAAGGCAGCAGAGAATCAAGTAGGTAAAAAGACGAGGGCTAGTAGAAATCCTTGGGTAACAGAAGAAATATTGAATTTAATTTACGAAAGGAGAAAATATAAAAATGCAGTAAATGAAGCAGGCAAAAAGGAATACAAACATTTCAAAAATGAGATCAACAGGAAGTGCAAAATGGCTAAGCAGGGATGGCTAGAGAACAAATGTAAGGATGTTGGGGCTTATCTCATGAGGGGTAAGATAGACACCGCCTACAGGAAAATTAAAGAGACCTTTGGAGATAAGAGAACCACTTGCATGAACATCAACAGCTCAGATGGAAACCCAGTTCTAAGCAAAGAAGGGAAAGCAGAAAAGTGGAAGGAGCATACAGAAGGTCTATACAAGGGCGATGTACTTGAGGACAATATTAAGGAAATGGAAGAGGATGTAGATGAATATGAAATGGGAGATACGATACTGTGTGAAGAGTTTGACAGAGCACTGAAAGACCCGAGTCGAAACAAGGCCCCCGGAGTAGACAACATTCCATTGGAACTACTGAGAGCCTTGGGCGAGCCAGCCCTGACAAATTTCTACCATCTGATGAGCAAGATGTATGAAACAGGCGAAATGAAATGAGACAGGTGAAATCCCCTCAACCTTCAAGAAGATATAAGAATTCCAATTACAAAGAAAACAGGTGTTGACAGATGTGAAAATTACAGAACTATCAGTTTTATAAGTCACAGCTGCAAAATATTAACGCGAATTCTGTACAGACGAGTGGAAAAACTGGTAGAAGCTGACCTCGGGGAAGATCAGTTTGGATTCCGTAGAAATGTTGGAACACAAGAGGCAATACTGACCCTAAGACTTCTCTTAGAAGAAAGATTAAGGAAAGGCAAACCTATGTTGCTAGCATTTGTAGACCTAGAGAAAGCTTTTGAAAATGTTGACTGGAATACTCTCATTCAAATTCTGAAGGTGGCAGGGGTAAAATACAGGGAGCGAAAGGCTATTTACAATTTGTACAGAGACCAGATGGCAGTTATAAGAGTCGAGGGACATGAAAGGGAAGCAGTGGTTGGGTAGGGAGTGAGACAGGATTGTAGCCTCTCCCAGATGCTATTCAATCTGTATATTGAGCAAGCAGTAAAGGAAACAAAATAAAAGTTCAGAGTAGGTATTAAAATCCATGGAGTGTGTGTGTGTGTGTGTGTGTGTGTGTGTGTGTGTGTGTGTGTGTGTGTGGTTTGAGGTTTTCGGGCGCTAAACAGTGTGGTCATCAGTGCCCAAAAATCCATGGAGAAGAAATAAAAACTTTAAGGTTCACCAAAGGACTTGGAAGAGGAGTTGAACGGAATGGACAGTGTCTTGAAAGGAGGGTATAAGATGAACATCAACAAAAACAAAACGAGGATAATGGAATGTAGTCGAATTAAGTCAGGTGGTTCTGAGGGAATTAGATTAGGAAATGAGATACTTAAAGTAGTGAAGGAGTTTTGCTATTTGGGGAGCAAAATAACTGATGATGGTTGAAGTAGAGAGGATATAAAATGTAGACTGGTAATGGCAAGGAAAGCATTTCTGAAGAAGAGAAATTTGTTAGAATCAAGTATTTATTTAAGTGTCAGGAAGCCATTTCTGAAACTATTTGTATGGAGTGTAGCCATGTATGGAAGTGAAACATAGATGATAAATACTTTAAACAAGAAGAGAATAGAAGCTTTCGAAATGTGGTGCTACAGAAGAATGCTGAAGATTAGATGGGTAGATCACACATAACTAATGAGGAGGTATTGAATAGAATTGGGGAGAAGAGGAGTTTGTGGCACAACTTGACTAGAAGAAGGGATTGGTTGGTAGGACATGTTCTGTGGCATCAAGGGATCACCCATTTAGTACTGGAGGGCAGCGTGGAGGGTAAAAATCTTAGAGGGAAACCAAGAGATGAATAAAGTAAGCAGAGTCAAAAGGATGTAGGCTGCAGTAGGTACTGGGAGAGAAAAAGCTTGCACAGGATAGAGTAGCATGGAGAGCTGCATCAAACTAGTCTCAGGACTGAAGACCACAACAACAACAACATGTCTTCGTAAGGAATAACAATTTTTTTTTCTTTATTTATTTAGCATCCAATAGATCACACATGTGATATAAGATTTGTCATTTGACTACACGTAAAACATAACAACACACACACATAATAAATTGACAAACATATACAAACAGCAAACAAATTACATACACATAGTACGTAAGTAGTGTACAAGAACTTATTACCCAAAAAACAAAAGTACATGCTCATGATAAACAATTATAGATCATGAACTACGCCTTATACACAAATCGTATTATGGATATTTAACAGATTTATGAAGTTGAAAACATAATTAAATTAGTTTGAATTTTTAAAAAGTAAGTACAGGTTTCAATCCACAGTCTGAGACAGGTATTCATTTACACAGTAGTAGCAATTTTCTATTAAGTAATTTTTTACTTCACGCTTGAAATTATTTTTGCCTTTCAATTCTTTATTTTGAGATGGAAGTGCATTTAAAAGCTTTATTCCTAAGTGGCTAACATGTTTCTGACTTCTAGTTTTTGCTACATAGGGAATGTGGAAGTCTTTACCTTGCCTTGTATTGTGATCATGGTAGCTTGAGATGGTTTGGAGATCGCAGTTATTTTTACTGATCATTTCCAGGCATTTAAAAATATATATTGATTGTATTGTAAGTATCTTTAGTTGTCTGAATAAGGGTCTACAGTGAGTTTGTAGTGGGCTGTGTGTCATGATACGAATAGCTCTTTTTTGCATAATAAAAATGTCATTTAGTCTTGACCTGGTTTTTCGCCAAAAACTTATGCCATAGCTTTCAACAGATTGGAAATAACTAAAGTAAACCACTCTAATACATTCTTTGCTACATACCTTGGATATTATTCTTAAGGCAAAACATGCTGAGCTAAGTTTCTGAGTAAGATATACACTGTGTTCATTCCAGTTTAAATCTTGGTCAATTCGCATTCCCAGAAACTTTGTGGTGCACACTTTTTCTATTTGTTTGTTATCCAGCATAAGGCACATATTTTCCCCTTGACACTTGCTTCCATACTGTATAAAGTTTGTTTTCTATGTCAGCTTATTTGAATAAAACCATGACTGTATGTATGAGAGCATTTTTTCTGCTGTAGTACACAATGATTCTTTTATATCACCAATTATGATACTCGTGTCATCTGCAAATAGTAGAATTTTGGCTGAGCTGTCTGGAACCTGTATATCATTGATATAAATTAGAAATAACAATGGGCCCAGAATGCTGCCCTGTGGAACACCTATTTCAATTTGGTTTGGTTCAGATATGAGTTTAAAATTGTGAAGATTGTTGGATGACCTCAGCTCAACAACTTGTGACCTGTTTTGCAGATAAGATTCAAACCATTTTTTAACTGTACCCGTGATGCCTATTGCTTCAAGTTTCTCTAGTAATATTACATGGTTCACAGTATCGAAGGCTTTGGATAAATCTAGATTAATTCCAACAACCTGTTTATTTGATTCCAAATTTCCAACTATTTCTATTGTGTAGTCCAATATGGCTGTTTCTGTACTGTGCCCTGCTCGAAAGCCATGTTGACTGTTATTTATTAGTTTATGTTTCTCTAGATATTTTGTAACCCTGATTTTCATTAATTCCTCAAGTATTTTGGAGAAGGCTGGGAGGAGAGATATAGGTCGGTAATTTTCTATTTTATGTCTGTCACCATTTTTGTATAGAGGTATCACTTTAGAGATTTTAAGTTTATCCGGAAATATCCCTTCACTAAGGGACAAGTTTGCTATGTGCACTATAGGTTTGACAACACATGGAGCAATTTTCTTAATTATTGATACAGGTACATCATCCAACCCAGAGGACATTTTGGATTTCAAGCATTTAATGACTTTTAGAACTTCATGCTCATCTGTTGGGATTGCCATCATGCTGGTATTTACCTTTGGAGTCGTCACTGTTGGTTGTTGCCTAAATTTACTACTTAAAGTAAGGGGAATATTTACAAAATAATTGTTTACATAGTTTGCCATGGCATATGTTTCTATGGGAATATTTTCATTATCTTTGAGATTGATTTCCTGTTCTTTAGTTTGACCCCCGGTTTTTTTTTTTACCATTTTCCACATCATTCTGGACTTGTTACTAGCCTGCCTTATTACTCTATCATTACTTAATAATTTTGCTTTTGCTATTACTTTGCGGTAAGTCTTTTTGTATGTCCTCACATACTCAACAAACTGCTGATCATGACATGTTTTTAATTTTAAACTTAGTAATTTCATGGTTTCACTTGACTTTTTAATTCCGGGTGTAATCCAGGTCCCTTTGGATCCAGATGATCTATAACTCAAAAGCTTTTTTGGGAAACACATTTCAAAGTAAAAGTGGAAGCAAATGTGTTGTAAGCATCATTTGTGTTTGTTTGTGCCAAGACCTCTGACCAAACTGCATTTTTTTAAATTATTTTTGAACTGATTACAATTTTCAGTAGAGAAAAATCGTTTGTACTCCTTTTTATTTTCCTCCTCCTTGGAAGTTGCAGTGAGATTAAAGGTTAGTGCATTATGATCTGATAATCCTATATTCACATTTGTAACTGCAACTTCATGTGTGACCACATTTGAGAAGATGTTATCTATTAGGCTTTCACTGGAATCTGTTGTTCTAGTGAGAGCTGGTAAGTGGGGGAACATGATGAAGCTTTTTAGTATGTCTAAAAACTTGTTTTTACTGGACTCTGGACCAATAGATTAATATTAAAGCCACTGCAAAGAATTATGGTAGAGTTCTCATTTGGGAAAATGTTGAGCATTTCTTCCAAATTCTTAAGAAAGACTTCAGTATCTCCAGATGGTGACCTGTAAATTGCTGCAACAATTATTTTCTTCTTTAAACTATATAACTGAATGGCTACTGCCTCAAAATCCTTTCCTATGATTAATGGTTTAGCCTCTTATCTTAACTTAAATTTAAGCTTGGAATTTAGATAAATGCATACACCACCACCTTTGGCATTTTGCCTACAGTACTGACTGGCAAGTTTATATTGACTTAAGTTTATGCTGTTTAGTTCTCTGTCCCTGCACCAATGTTCCATAATACATAAACAATCAAAATGGTCACTATTTTCTGCTACCTCAAGTTCAAGGTCCTTGTTTTTAAGACACTGAATGTTCAGACTCATAATTCTTAGCTGATTTGAACAATCTGACTGACCTGTGACTTTACACTCTGTTGATGAATTTTCTCTTACACTGTTACAAGATTTCATACCTTGTTGTAGATTCCTCTGCTTGCAAACATTTACCCTTTTTCCCTGTTATGTGCTGCTGTTCACTGTTTTGCCCCAGCAAAAATCCTGGCTTCTCAAGGGTAGCTGCCTTCTTCCTGTGTGATGACTGCTCCTATTACCACTGCTGCTGCTGTGTGCTGTTGCAGTGAATGCCAGTGATTCTGGTTGCTTGGTTATTGATGTTGGAACTACTGCTTCCGATGTTGCTGTGACTCCTAATGATTCTGGTTGGTTGGTTTTTGATGCTGTAACTGTTGCTTCTGTTGTTAGTTCTGCTGCTGCTAATGTTGGTTCAGTAGTAGGTTCCTCTGTTGCTTCTGTTTTTTGGATGGTCCATTTGCGTGCTGCTGCTGTTTGTGCTGGTGTTTCTGCTATTGGATATTTATACCATCCCAGTTCAGTGGCTGTCACTTTGTAATTACATTTAATTGCTTCCCTTATTAAGGTTCCTAACCTGGCCTTCCCATTTCTGTTAAGGTGAAGCCCATGTTTCGTAAAACATTTTCTATCAAGTGTACTTGAGTCAATTAATTTCACATTGCTGAATAGCCTATGATTACTTTTAAGTTATGCATTACTTCTGTGAATTTCCTTATTCACACATGACCATTCAGGTAAATCATGCCTGTGGGTAAAGTTCACCAGTAAAATGTTTGTATTTGACAGTACTAGCAAAACACTCAAGAACTGTTTATACATTTTCATAGCATTGTTTTCGTAAATGTCTTTAGCTCCACATTGTCTTTTCCATTTCTTCCAAATTTCCTTTCGTTTGGGTTCCTGAGTTGATTCATTTTGTGCCTAAAATGCTCCACGGTGGTTACACTTATTAATGAGCTTTTGTTTTATTATTATTATTATTATTATTATTATTATTATTATATTTTTAATAAGTGTGTGGGTCCTACTTTGACGATATGTTGAAGACTTTTGCATTGCTGTTTATATTCTACCTTTAATTGTTGATTATGTTGATTAAATTCATCCTGTGCATTAAATGAAGCACTCTCTTTCTTGATAAGCTCACTTGGCAAAAAATTAGTCACCAAAGTGTGCATGCACAAATGAATCATTAAGCCTTTCCAGATAGTGCAGCATTAAAAAAGTAGCAATCAGTGAGACATTTAAGTTTCAAGCAGACATTGTATAAACACACGAGAAAAAGTAAAGATGTGACAGAGTATCAAAAAGGGGTACTTGTGTTTGGCTGTAACCATGATCGTATGGTGTTTGAAGGGGCTCTATATGTTTGTGTTTCCATGTGGACTGTTCAATGTGTCCACAACAGGGATGTGACACACATGCCGTGACACACAATGTCAGAATTGTAGTTGGGAAAATTTCCTGACTGAGAGGAACTGGAGATGTGTTTCATAGCTTGTGAACCAAAGTCACTTCCAAGTTCAACAGGCACTGTTGCAGGCAATGAATGAAGGTCCATTGTGATCTGTTAGTGAGAAAATACTGTGACAGGTACTGTACACAATGAACACTTTGAATCAGTCACCTTGCAAGAGGCCACTGCTCACAATCATCGAACATGGACAATAGGCAAATTAACTGAGCAGTTTTTATCTAAGGACTCTGTCATGAAAGACTAGATAGCCACTCTCTCTCTTTGATTTCTTTGCAGCTGATATTGACCTATAGCAAAGGAAATGTGGATTCATAGTGTGGAAAGGGTATTTTTAGAAAAAGAAATAATTTTTTCTTGTAAGTGTTAGATATTACAGGACAGGGTTTTTGAAAAAAAACTCCACATCCTGAAATTTTCATTCTCCTTATCCAAAATTTTAATATCCATCTTCTATCCTCAGTATAACAATTTTCCTTTCTTATTTGGCTGTCCCTCATAACACAAAATGAATTATTAAAAGTAAATTCATCTACACATAAAAGTAGATACATAACTGTATATCAGCAATTAACCTTCCAGCTCCATTATCTCAATATAATACTTAAATAGTTAAGTTTTCATCTTATCATGTAAATGATGCCATAACCTGGGAATTATTCAACCTCTACAACAACAAAATTGGAATAGCAGCAATTTTAAAAAACATCTATAATAAATAAAGCCTTTAAAGGTCATGTACCTTTTCCAAAAATTAAATGACAAATGACACTCTCTGACAGACAAAAATCTTTATTTACTGTTTTGTGTTATATATTGAGGCTCAGAATTAAGTGATGATTAGTCATTAATGTAAAAACACTTTGTTCTGAAAGTGTAGGTTATTTAAATGGCCTACACATGTAAATAAATATTTGTAATTATTTTTATTCATGCTGTCACTGTGTGGAACAGATATCATAGAGAGATATGATTATACCAGACTAAGTTGAGCTATACTATCAATTTTTTTATGCACCTCAATTTTTTTTCATTGATCTCAGTGTCTCTCAGTCTTTTGAGATGGCGTGATAAAGACATATGTACTTTCAATCTCCCAATATTGTGAAAATTAAAAGTTGTAATATGCAGAAGTCACAAGTGTTTATTCTCTTACCGAAGTACATGCAACAAGGACTTGCATTTTTAAATGGAACTTTCTGCAAAAGAAGTCAGCACATAGAGAGAACAGCCAATGCAACCATGCCAGCATTGTTGTACATCATTGGGGGGACAAGATAAATATCAAGCTGCACATAAGACTCAAAGGAATTAATCTTCAAGCAATGTTCCAGAACTGTCACAACACTTCTTAACGCACATACATCCATACCTGCATGCATTTTTGGCCTTACAATTTTTGGGGTGGCTAAATGTGCATTAGCACATTTATTTTTTATTTATTTATTTATTTATTTATTTATCCCTCTGCAGACAATAAATATTGTATGGATGTTGTCCAAAAGTACATGTAAATTTATGGGAAACAATTTGTGCAAAAGGAGCATACAAAATTTTGCATTAAGTAGTACAAAGGATAATACATACAAAATTGTACAAAACATGTACAAAAAATAATACTTGGTCCTACAAGACACAGTAATACAACTTTTATACATACCGGGTGATCAAAAAGTCAGTACAAATTTGAAAACTGAATAAATCACAGAATAATATAGCTAGAGAGGTACAAATTGACACCCATGCTTGACAGCAAAACGTCAGTAACTGCTACCATGACGGGTGAGAGGTGCGCCAATATGTTACAGAGTTGAAAACTCTTTGTCTTTACGTATGTCTGCTTGTGCCTGTATATGTGTGGATGGATATTTGTGTGTGTGCGAGTGTATACCTGTCCCTTTTTCCCCCTAAGGTAAGTCTTTCCGCTCCCAGGATTGGAATGACTCCTTACCCTCTTCCTTAAAACCCACATCCTTTCATCTTTCCCTCTCCTTCCCTCTTTCCTGATGAAGCAACCATGGGTTGCGAAAGCTTGAATTTTGTGTGTGTTTGTGTTTGTTAGTGTCTCTATCACCATACCAACGCTTGCGTTTGGTAAGTTACGTCATCTTTGTTTTTAGATATATTTTTCCCACGTGGAATGTTTCCCTCTATTATATTCATATTTGTAATGATTCTTATTTATGCCATCCCATGCAACGAAAATATTGTAGGGAGGTATGATTATATCAGACAAAGATGACAGAAAATTGAAAGTTATACTATCAATTTTTTAAGTAACTCAGTTGCTTTTTACACTGCTGTCAGAGTCTACTCGTCTTTTGAGATGGTGCAATAAAGAACATATGTACTTGCACTCTCCCAAAATTATCTTAATTAAAAGTTATAATATGTAGAAGTTGCTAGTTTTCATTCTCCTATTGAGCTATGTGCTACTCTCCACATCCCGATGTGACAAGGACTTGCATTTTTAAATGGACCTTTTCAGAGAAGTCAACGTGAAGAGAGAGTAGCCAACAAAGCCATGCCAGCATTGTTGTACATCATTGGGGAGACAAGGTAAATATCATGCCACACACTAAGAATAAAAGAAATTAATCTTCAAGCAGTGTTCCAGAACTCCCACAACATTTCTTAACTTGCATGCATCCATAGCTGCATGCATTTCTGGACTTGCAATTTCTGATGCAGCTAAATGTGTGTTAGCATAGCTACATCCACTCTGAACAATTCACATTCTCTCTTTCCCTAACAACTAAAAGAAGCTGATAGGCAGGAGATTTTACATGCATAAATGACTTCATTTGTTATTAATTTGTGTCCTCCTGCACCATGAATTACTGTACATACATAAATTGTTAAGTAAACAGCATTTTTTCACATCAGTATGCATGGCAAATTGTCTAGTGTAGTTCACATTATCTGAGCATAAAAACGAAAAAGTACTTGTACCATGACATCTACAGGTAAATACTTTCAATTCCACAAATAATCATATCTGACTCTTGATAATATGTTTGTCCTAAAACATGTCCAAGAGTTCATGAATAAAATATTGTTGCATCTATATGGTGTTAGTGAAGAACACATGAGTCAAAAAAAGGTACAAATGCATTATCCTAAGACTGATTACAGAATTTTACAGAATATAATGCTCATTTCATATCAACAGCATAAACACTGTATCATGAGGAACATCAGCACATAACAGAGACAGAGAGAGAGAGAGAGAGAGAGAGAGAGAGAGAGAGAGAAAGAAAGAGAGAGAGAGTGTACATAAAGAATAATTATTTCAAACATGAACTGGAATATTCAGCTCCTTGTTTGTATTCTGAGGATGTCATCTCTCTGTATGAATACTGTGGCTAATCTAACATTACTCTAATCTAGACATAACTCTGTGCATCCTCTGACTGGCAAACCAATTTTAGTTCTTCTGTGGATCATCAAATATTTACTATTGTAAGGGAATAACAAGAATATCATATTTTCAAAATTAATTTTCTCTCTTCAGCAGACAGTGAACTGATTTGAAGATTTAGAACAGAACAGAAACTTATAACCTCATAAAACAAAATTTCAAGTCACTGACTTAATGTACAGGAGACTTGTCAAAACGCAAAAATTTACTTACAGTTTTTCTTAAAATATTGTTAATATAATATATGGTACTTAATACATAACTGATGATTTTTTTTTTAAATAATGATCTGTAACTTCGTAAGTAAGTGTTCGTTTTCTTCTGACCAAATTTTCAGATTGTCCTTCATGAACTCTTTAATTGAACAGTAACATTTCTGCACCAGTTTGTCATGTAATAGTTTTTCAAAGTTTCTAGATTAATACTAAACAGTTCTTTTCCTTTTGCTTTGTTGTAAATTTTCAGACCCATATAGTGTATAAAGTTTTAAATGGTGGGCTGGCAGCAGAAAATTATTTTGATTCCTGGTGTTGTAATTGTGTTGTAACTGATTTGCTACACATAAAACATGGTTACTAAGTGCGAAGATAATGAGTTCATACATGTACAGTGAAGGAACACTTGATATAATTAGATTTTTTATGAGTTGGTGACATGGTTTTCTTTACATAGTGCACATTTTTAACGATAGTTTTCTGAAGTTTTAATACAATGTGCTTCATTTGAAGGAAGATCATACTGTGTAGATTTCAAATTTTGTGTGTTATGGATGCAAAACTTACTTTCACAAAAGAAAGAAAGTAATTAATTAAGCATATAATTTTTCAGGAGAAACTGTGGAACAATGGTTAATGTACTTACCTCATACATTTCGTCTTTTAAGAGTTTGCTCCACACTCTCACCATGTGATCAAAACATCCTGTCACAACAATTGTACTTTTGCTCACATGGAATTGAGCAACATAAACAAATGAAGGATGTGGTAATACCTGCAATTAAATGAATCTCCAATGTAATTTCCAAAATGCAATATAATTTTATGTAACAGAGACAAAATACTATCAGGTTTATCAGTCTGTTCAGTTTTTTGAAGACACTGCCTACTGTCTGTGACAAAATAGCACAGTATATGACATAGCATAGCACAGTATGTAACACAGGATTACTACTGAAATATTTAATTTTATTCTTTTTCACAAATGTGATTTTTTTTTTCTTCTTCTTTTGTACGATCACTTTTATTATTGTGTAAAACTTGTAAACTAAATACAAGGAATGCATTTGTGGTAAATGAAATATTACCGGAATGATTAAAAACAATTTTGTAAAATCTGTACAGTAATATCAAGTTACTGAAATTGTCTGAAGGGTAAAATACAACCTTTGGAGTGTGGACTGTCTTTGGTACTAACACACTATGGTATGGAAGTGGTGTAGTTGTAAGGAAGGACACAAGTGTGAATGGGTCTGGCACAACAAATATGTGTGCAGTAATTGCTTGGGGCTGTGAGAGGTATAGCAGTTTCTATGGGCCACAGTACAATGGTTACTTATAATTATGATTCAAGAGACCTAAAAGGAAGAGTACTGTTTGACCACAGCTACTATAAGGAATATTGGAACTAGAGAGCAAATATTCTGTTTGGCATTGTGGTATATAGTTCCACTAAACTACTACTTAGGATCTGCAGCTTCCAAACTTCTAAAACTGAACCACTTCAGAATTTAGAATGTGTGGAATGATAATGGCTTGTCAGTGTTTTTACTGAATTGGATGATGTAACTTTTCTGTGATCTTCGATCACTATTTCATTGCCATCAATAACCTAAGTCATTATTAGCAGCAACAGCAGCCAAGTCCTATTACCTTATGTTACGAGTATCACATTATGATGTTAAATTTCATTGGACTGTTACATTTCAGTATTACAATCTGAACTAACTGACACCATGTTATGCAAGTTAATTAGCAAACCGCATCCCCTCCCAGAAAGTAAAATTAAATATTTTCTTGAATTCCAAAGTCCATATTATTGCTAAATAACAAAAATCATTAACATAAATTTAGTAGCAACATTAACAACTTGAATTTTTTGAAACATAGTTCATGGAAATAACAGTGGTTAGAAAGCATTATTAAAATGTTTAAATGAAAAACATTCTTGACCACATAAAATATTTTTATTTTTATTTTAAAGTTGACTGGTTTCAATCTGTGTGAAATTTTAAAAGTGGCTGGCTTTGGCAAGTAAACATTTCAATGAACTGTTGAGACTACTGAATCCAGTGAATCATGGTAATTTTTACTTCTTACGTAACTATATCAACATATATTCTGGGCGTTTGAGTACTTTCTGCATTGTTATCTGGGCTATGATATTCCAGCACCACAATGTTGTACTGCTGTCATCTTGTAGTGATTAATGTTTAAATTAAGTAATACTGAGAGTGATTTTTAACTACTTGGAAAAGTCATCTTGCAAAACTCTGTATCATTATTACCTTGCAGGATACTGCTGTAATCCAGCTAGTTTTAAATTTCTTAAGCATTACATCAAACAACTGTATCAACTTTGACTTAACTAAATTTATTTGATCTCCACATACAATATGCACTGTTACATGAACTTAAGACTGATTATAGCCCATTCACTTTACAAAAAAGTTGTCCACTCTAAGACTGGTGACCAAATTATCACACTGCATGACTGTAATTCACTAAAAATACATATTTCACTTAATGATAGATTCAGTTAACCATTCTAGAATGATCTTTATAATTACATATCCTTGCACTCAGTGTTTATTAAGACAGCATATTTAGATGCCATACTGGTAATTTAATTATTTATATATTTTTCCACAAGGTTCAGTCAATCTTCTTCACAATCAATGCCCTTCTGACAAATTAGGTACACACAATCATAGTCGACTATAATATATATAAGATAAAGTGGGAAGGGTTGCGGTTTGCTAACTAACTTGCATAACATGGTGTCATTCAGTTCAGATTGTGATACTGAAATGTAACAGTCCAATTAAAACTAATAAAAACGCATAAATTTTAATCATAGACATGTGTGGAAATTCACTCCTGGAAATGAAAAAAAGAACACATTGACACCGGTGTGTCAGACCCACCATACTTGCTCCGGACACTGCGAGAGGGCTGTACAAGCAATGATCACACGCACGGCACAGCGGACACACCAGGAACCGCGGTGTTGGCCGTCGAATGGCGCTAGCTGCGCAGCATTTGTGCACCGCCGCTGTCAGTGTCAGCCAGTTTGCCGTGGCATACGGAGCTCCATCGCAGTCTTTAACACTGGTAGCATGCCGCGACAGCGTGGACGTGAACCGTATGTGCAGTTGACGGACTTTGAGCGACGGCATATAGTGGGCATGCGGGAGGCCGGGTGGACGTACCGCCGAATTGCTCAACACATGGGGCGTGAGGTCTCCACAGTACATCGATGTTGTCGCCAGTGGTCGGCGGAAGGTGCACGTGCCCGTTGACCTGGGACCGGACCACAGCGACGCACGGATGCACGCCAAGACTGTAGGATCCTACGCAGTGCTGTAGGGGACCGCACCGCCACTTCCCAGCAAATTAGGGACACTGTTGCTCCTGGGGTATCGGCGAGGACCATTCGCAACCGTCTCCATGAAGCTGGGCTACGGTCCCGCACACCGTTAGGCCGTCTTCCACTCACGCCCCAACATCGTGCAGCCCGCCTCCAGTGGTGTCGCGACAGGCGTGAATGGAGGGACGAATGGAGACGTGTCGTCTTCAGCGATGAGAGTCGCTTCTGCCTTGGTGCCAATGATGGTTGTATGCGTATTTGGCGCGGTGCAGGTGAGCGCCACAATCAGGACTGCATACAACCGAGGCACACAGGGCCAACACCCGGCATCATGGTGCGGGGAGCGATCTCCTACACTGGCCGTACACCACTGGTGATCGTCGAGGGGACACTGAATAGTGCACGGTACATCCAAACCGTCATCGAACCCATCGTTCTACCATTCCTAGACCGGCAAGGGAACTTGCTGTTCCAACAGGACAATGCACGTCCGCATGTATCCCATGCCACCCAACGTGCTCTAGAAGGTGTAAGTCAACTACCCTGGCCAGCAAGATCTCCGGATCTGTCCCCCATTGAGCATGTTTGGGACTGGATGAAACGTCTTCTCACGCGGTCTGCACATCCAGCACAAACGCTGGTCCAACTGAGGCGCCAGGTGGAAATGGCATGGCAAGCCGTTCCACAGGACTACATCCAGCATCTCTACGATCGTCTCCATGGGAGAATAGCAGCCTGCATTGCTGCGAAAGGTGGACATACACTGTACTAGTGCCGACATTGTGCATGCTCTGTTGCCTGTGTCTATGTGCCTGTGGTTCTGTCAGTGTGATCATGTGATGTATCTGACCCCAGGAATGTGTCAATAAAGTTTCCCCTTCCTGGGACAATGAATTCATGGTGTTCTTATTTCAATTTCCAGGTGTGTATGTACTTGTGAAAAAGTTACAAAGGAGATAAAGTCTGTTAATTGGTAGGAACATTTTACATGATATGAATCTCCTGTAATTAGTAAATATAACAAGTGTATTGTTAACATTTGATACCTAAGTGTTTATACTTGCTTCAACTTATATAAAGATTAAAATTCACTTATGTATGTAATATATAAGAATCTAGGTAATCAATGAGATGTGTAATTTGTTTATGGATGAGAGTTTTAAATGTTAATTAATGAAATAATAATTTTAAACAATGCCAAGGATTGTTAAGAAAGTATAAATACTAACTGCCACGTTGGCAGAGGGAGTCAGTACTTTGTGTGATTTTGGACAGAGAGCATGTAGCTAGTTGTGCACAATTAATTCATTATTGTAAGTATGTTCAAACTTATTTCAGATTTGTCAAGATGTCTTTATTTTGAAACTGTAATAAATATTAAATGAAACACTATACTTGATTAAATATTGTTTTCACTTTACAGTAAAAACCTACAGTTACTGTTTCAGGACACCTGCTGCGACAGATTACCAGGTAAGATGAGTAAAAATAACCTCTAAAAATGTTATAATTCTTCATAAAATGTGATATCAGTTATTTCATTTATATTTTCCTAGTGCAAAATAACACATATTTAGCACACACACAGGATTCTGCCACAGGTGAGTGAATTTTTCTTACTTTTATTCAAAAATCAAAATATAATAAATTAATATATTTTGTAATTTTGTAGTACCTGAAATAATTATAGTAAAATTCAAAATATCTTTTACAAATCAGCTGTTGAAGGAACTGTGAATTACACCTATGGGCTTAGATTTAATCCCATCTGTCACAGTCACAAGTTCTTCTTTTCACGTGGTAGTCATAATGTCAAATTCGTAGCCAAGTGTTTAATGTGAGAGTGCTTAGCAAATGGCTTGAAGAAATGTATTGAGATGAATGTAATAAAAACTTAAATATGAAGAAAGTTTAACCAGTGACGAAGTCATCGGTTATGTCTTAAACATCAAACTAACTTCCAGTTTTTGAATTTAAGAAAAAACACATGGACTTGAAATTGCAGGATGATAATTGGCTATTGCAATGGATGAAGAAACGCAATGAGTCAAAATTAATTTTAATTCTTGTTCTTTAACATTTGTGTAGAAAATGTACATAATACTCAATATTATTGACATAGAATGCATACAGGAATTTTAATTTTCTTAGTTAGGCAAGAACAAGTCACATATTATTAGCTATTACACTAATCTCTGCATCTAAGAAGCACACTAGGTGAAATGGCAAAAAATTCAATGACTGTTATTGATGAATATATGTTTCCATTAAAGTATTCACTAAAAAGATTCAAACTAAAAACCAGAAATAGTTTTCCCTTGTGAAATGCTGAATTACAATGTTGTAACAACATTATGGCAAATAACATACTAGACATTAAGTTTGCAAAAAGCATGGGGTGAAGAAGACAAAAGCAAAGTGAAACATGATGAAGTATAGCAAATGTAACATAGAATTAATTAAAATACCAAATCACTATATACAACAAATACAAAATCTCTCTGAGCACAAAGTACATAAATTATAGGAATTATAAATTAAATGGTAATGAATCAAAGACAACAGATATATTTTTTTCTTTTTTCTTCTGCAGGATGGATCTTCATATTTTACAGGATGAATATTGACATTTTACATCATTAGCCCAGCTCGACACCTGAATGTTTGGTGAGTATAGACTTCATTTTCCCATCACAAGGATAATTAACAGTCCCATTTGGCATGGACCTAATTAAAAAAAGTCAAGGTATTTGGGGTAATACAAAGACATATAGTTAAAAGGGTTTCACTGATTTATAGAGGAACTTCTGGAGTTTGATTGTGTAGTGCCCAGTGCTAACAGTTGACATATTGGAGGCCTATTATTCACCAGTGTCCAACAGGACTAATGGTCAAAATTAAGGAAGAAACCATCCTGTAACAATACTATCCTCAAGTTGTTATTGCACCTAAGCCTTCCTTATAAGACTTCACAATATGCATCTAGGTAGACAAATATTCTGCACGCAGAATTCTGCCACCAGCATCAAAATAATGCTGAGGTGACACAGTGGAAAAGACCAGTCTAGCATTGTGGCACATGGGGTAACCTCGTGCTATCTCCTGATGCTGCACTTCCTCAGTACCAATGTTAGTAGAGGCATGACCCTGGCATAGTGATTCAGGCAGAATTTGCCATAAACACTTGCCACCCAAACCTAGCAATATCTGTCTTTGACTGCTGTCTATGCCAAGAGCTACTTCATGCCAGTCATCAACGTAACATAGGTCACTCAGCCTCATCTACACTAGCTGCCACCTATGCTGTCTGCTGGTCTAGGGCTGCTCCTAGACCTGATGCTGCCAGTGCCTGAGCAGCTACATTCCAACTAGCATCTCTCACAGGCTGTCGTCAACAATCTCCAGGAACCTCTGAGGGTTCCCATGAGGTTCACAGTCCACACACAGGCTCACCTCACATCTGACCTACCACCACTATTTGTTGACATATGATGTTCATGCCCCTTGTTGCCAGTGGATTTCCTGATGTGGCCATGCACCATGACGTTGCCAATGTGGCAACTTTGCTTGCTGGCATTTGTGCATTGCTAACACACTAACGCACATAATGCTCAGGTGGGCATCACCACCCAAGGGCCAATGGACACAAGCGACACACTGCTTGCACCTACTATATGAGTTATTGCTAATTGATCTGGCCTCATTTATGATTCCACGACTGCTGAGAAACTGGTCCCTTGTATCCTGTTCTCTGCTCACTGGCCTGGAATAGCAGCTGACTGTTGGTCTATCCTGGCACCACAAAATTGAAAATAAGCTACCTTTGTAAAGTGAAAAGCAGTGTGAGTCTTTTCTTACTGGTAGACAAAGTGGAGCAAGGACAGAAAGCATTTCAACAAAGCTTAACTATAGCACATGGCTATGAACTAAAATCCCACAAACCACAGTTTTGATATGATGGAGCATGTGTGTAAAACAATATTGTCAACATTTGCTGCATACGTTAACAAATGGCAACAGATGGCAACAAAGTGGTCAGGATTCTGCATCACACGTGAAGTATAGTCCATCCTTCAGCACAGAAAGGATAGTGATACTAACCCACAAACCTACACTTAATGCAAAGATCATTGGTAAATTTGCTACACCAAAATATCCAGCAAACCAAAGAAGGAAAGTGATTTAATTTCTAACACACTCTCCATAAGAAACTGAATAATGCTCTCAACAAAATGAAAAATGTGTTGACTCAGATGATATGTTATGAGTTAACAAGCATTGTGCTCTCATTTAAATATATGGCCAAAGAGACAACCCACAGGACTTGTGAAACAAACCCTGTTGTTGAGGACTGTGTGCCACAAAGGGCACAGATTCACCGTGAGAAAGGGAAATTCACAGGTGTCTGTTGTCTATTGAGCACTAAGAGACAGGCGAGAACCTACATCATATGAAAACCCAGTAGAAGCTGTTTGTGACCGAGAAGACATAGCAGTGTTAAATACTGCAGACCTAAGATCGGCCATACAGGGAAACATTTATTAAAACTATTTAATTCTGTAGTAATGCAGGGAATCAAGCCACAGTAATTTTAATCTGCCATCCTCCATAAATTTTCATGGTGATCTCAATAAAACTTGAATATTGATGATATCTACAATAATTTAGGATTTACTGTTAAAGTGTAATTCACAAGTTTTGTAACAAAGACTTGAATGCTAAAGTCTGAACGCTTTGGTCAGTCTTAATGATTGACATTTCATAAAGAAGCACAACATTAAAATGACAAATGTTTTAAATATCAACTCCATAACTTCATTTATTTAAAAGATATAGAAAATTTAAATTATCTGTATTTTCAGGTAAGCATCAGATCATCATTTCATCCACACAAAACACATTGGATGATGACAGCATGACACCTTATTGAATCATTAGGTAATAGAATATTTGTTGTAAAGTTTGGTGCATAATAGTTACTTTTGTTCTTTATTTATTTATCACAAAGCACATTGGTGCAAGGCTATTGGCCGTGACATTCAAAGTTAAGAAGGAAATTGTATTGGTTTTATATAAAAGAATTTAACGTTTATTATGTAATGGATATTATTGTTAATTTATTTAGAACAAGCCTTAATTATTTAAAGCTTTGATTATTTAAATATGTTAAAATGTAAAATAATGTAGAATAAGATGTAGCCAATCAGATGGATGGCTTCAGGAAAGGGAACTGCCTTAGTCAGTTAAGTGAGGATGTTTGGCGAGCAGGGAAATGCATGAAGTATTCTGCCTGGTCCCTGTGTCATTCCAATACAGTTGAAAACATACTTGGAGTCTTGACAGACAAAGTAGTTAAAGGTGGCAAATAGTCTTCTGTGCCAGCCATGCAGTCAAAGAATACCAATGACCAGAATTTTATATCAATACTGTATAAGTGCTTCTGACCACTTCTCGTGTAATTTAAAAATGGTTAAGAAAAATGACTGCAGTAAGTTGAAAACAAACATGAACATGAGTCAGCTTACAAATAACAAAAAACAGGTACTGTTACATTCAGACAGTCATGGTAGGAACTGTGTAAAAGTACTGAATGAAATTTCAACAACCAGCTATAAATTTACATCTTTGATAAAGCCAAATGCTATATTCAAAGAAACAACATGCAATATACAAAACAAAATGTCTAGTCTAGGACAAAATGATTATGTTGTCATCTTAGCTGGTGCAAACGATATTAATGGATCAAAAAATGGTTTTATGACATCACTAGATGAAACGATCACAAAAACTAGTCACACACAACTAATTCTATGTACAATACTGTATAGATATGACATGCCAAATGAAAACTGCAAGATCTACCAAATGAACAGTTACTTGATGCAGAAGGCATCTTACAGTGAACACATCAGAGTTTTAGATGTAAATAGCTTCCTCCAACGGAAAGACTTCACCAGGCATGGGTTTCACTTACATAAAAATGGGAAAAAGAAACTGTGTGTTAATCTGCTGAATGCCATCAAAAGCCCACTGGTAACAAGAAGTGCCATAAAACATGTTACACCAGGACATCAAACATATTTGTGGTCAAATGAAGCTAATTTGGGGGGCAATCTCAGAAGAATGAGCAATACTGCAGCTGAACCAACAGCAACACCAGGAGCTGAAGAGCCATCAGTAACAACAACAAAAGTGAATATGCAGTCAGGGTCATCAAGGAAAACACCAGAAACAGTTTTAGAAAAGAAGAAGGTATCCACAGTCAGCACTAAGTCCCCACCAACATCCTATGCAAATATCTCGTCAAGTGCCACAAATCAGTCAGCCCACGACATCCAAGTGGAAACAGCAAAAAATGTGCAGCCACACTCCAAATCAGTACCACTGGAAACTGTGACAAGATCTTCAACACAAAAACGCAGACCTCCAGCCTACAGCCAGGATTTTTTATGGGCAAGAACACCAGTAGCTCCCTGCTAGCAGCAAACCAAAGGAAAACAGGTGCAGAGCAAAATCTTCATGAACCAAAACTACAAGAAAACCCAGTGAGTGGTGTCAAAAATCATTCCATTGAGAAAGTCACTATTATCCTTTAAAATATTACACCATAATGTGCAGCCAATGTTTAATAAGTTACTAGAAATAGATCTCTTCCTAAAAACAAAGCCACACTTAGATGTTCTCTGTATTACTGAACACTGGTTAACAGAAGACAAAATTAAAAAAATGCCACTTGGCGAATTTACTCTAGCTGGTTATTCTTGTTGGAACAAAAGTAAGGGAGGTGGTACAGCAATTCATGTCAAAAAATATTTAAGATACAAAAGCCTCACAAAGTATAATAATATGCAAATAGAAACAGACTTTGAATTCTCCTTAATTATCTTAATGGACTATAAACTATTGATACTGAATGTATATAGAGCCCCTGATGGGAACATCCAAACCTTCAAACTCTCCCTCGAAGCACTACTCACAAATATTCACTCACTAAACAAAAATCTATTAATAAGTGGAGACTTTAATATTGACTTCCTCACACCTGGAAAAAAACAAAGATGAATTGTTGAATATTACAAATTCATTCAACCTATCCCCAACTGTAAACACACCAACCAGGATCTCAAAAAATTCAAAAACAGCTCTAGATCAGATTTTCATAAACGCAGACAAACTACACCACTCAATCGAAGTCATCAGCACAGGTTACAGTGACCATGAATCCCAAATACTAACAGCGAATTTAAATTACATAGGACAATATCCCACAATAACCAAAATGCAAAGGCAATTTAATGATGATAATATAAGGCTTTTTAACTATCTGTTAACGGCTGAAATCTGGGCAGAGGTTTATAAAGAAAATGATGTAAACTACGTATTTAATTCCTTCCATGAAACATTTCTCCACCACTTCAATATTGCATTTCCACTGAAATCCAGGAAAATCAGAAACAAACACACAAACTCATGGGTAACAAAAGGGATAAGGATTTCCAGCCAAAAAACGCGTGACTTAAAAAATCACATGAAACACCATGATGTCGATGACCAGTTTAGGTCATATAGTAAGACCTATTTTGCAATCTACAGAAAAGTTATCCAACAAGCAAAAAAAATATACAATGATAAATTTATAAAGGAATCTAACAATAAAATGAAAGGCTTGTCGACAGTTGTAAAAAATGAAACAAACAGTAAGCAGCAGGTTATAAACAAAACATTAAAACTAAATCTAAATGATGAAGTCACATCAGATCCCCAAAAAATAGTAAATGGTTTTAATGACTATTTTAGCAAAATAGCAGAAAACCTGATAAAGAACAACTGCTACAGACCAAATACTCAACACCAAACACTAATAGAAACCATACCAGTACAGGCATCAATGTTTCTTCACAAAGTCTCCAATACTGAAGTACTTACAGCTAAAAAAGGACTAAAGAATAAGTACTCCAGTGGTAGTGACAACATTCCTGATTTAATTGTAAAGAAATGTGGACAATCCATTGTAGAACCCCTAACCCACATAATAAATGCATCCTTTACAAATGGAGTTTTCCCTGACCTACTAAAGACTTCTAAAATTACCCCACTTCACAAAAAGGGCTCTAAAAATGATGTAGCCAATTACAGGCCCATAGCACAACTCAGTTCATTCTCAAAAATATTTGAAAAATTATTTTACAATAGATTGGAAGACTTTACTAATAAACTATCCTTATTGACAAAACACCAGCATGGTTTTAGAAAGCAAAAGACAACTACCACAGCTATTTATGAGTATCTCAACAAAACCTTAAAAGCACTGGATAATAAGGAAATCACTACTGGTATCTTTTTAGATTTATCCAAAGCCTTTGATGTAATTGACCATACCATACTCCTTAAGAAGTTAGCAAATAAAGGTATAAGAGGAATTACAAACAAATGGTTAGAATCTTACCTGTCAAACAGATTTCAAAAAGTTGAAATTAATTTTGAAAAAAAGAATACAACCACCCATCGATCTACTGTCCACTCCTCTGACACAATGCCCATTAGATATGGTGTGCCACAAGGCTCAATCCTGGGACCCATACTGTTTCTGCTATACATTGATGATATAAGCACGAAGCTTGCTACAGGACATACCACACTATTTGCCGATGACACAAGTATACTAATAACAGGTACTGATACAGAGGACCTCAACCTAAAAATTAAACCGCTTATGTCGTCACTCAGCAAATGGTTCAACAAGAACAAACTGATTATAAACATACAGAAAACAACATACATCAACTTCAGACTCTCATCCCAAAAACAAGAAATGCCTGATGTGATTCTAAATAACCAAGAGCTTATGTGTGTGGACTCTGTCAAGTTTCTTGGCATATGGCTTGAAGGAAATCTTAAGTGGGAGACTCACACAAATTATATCTCAAAAAAGCTCTCAACTGTGTATTACATTTTAAGAATACTCAAAAAATCAGTCACAAAATCTGTTCTCGTACATGTATATTATGCTTACTTCCATTCTACATTACAGTATGGAATCGTATTTTGGGGGAACTCACCTGGAGGTAGATATACACTCCTGGAAATGGAAAAAAGAACACATTGACACCGGTGTGTCAGACCCACCATACTTGCTCCGGACACTGCGAGAGGGCTGTACAAGCAATGATCACACGCACGGCACAGCGGACACACCAGGAACCGCGGTGTTGGCCGTCAAATGGCGCTAGCTGCACAGCATTTGTGCACCGCCGCCGTCAGTGTCAGCCAGTTTGCCGTGGCATACGGAGCTCCATCGCAGTCTTTAACACTGGTAGCATGCCGCGACAGCGTGGACGTGAACCGTATGTGCAGTTGACGGACTTCGAGCGACGGCGTATAGTGGGCATGCGGGAGGCCGGGTGGATGTACCGCCGAATTGCTCAACACGTGGGGCGTGAGGTCTCCACAGTACATCGATGTTGTTGCCAGTGGTCGGCGGAAGGTGCACGTGCCCGTCGACCTGGGACCAGACCGCAGCGACGCACAGATGCACGCCAAGACCGTAGGATCCTACGCAGTGCCGTAGGGGACCGCACCGCCACTTCCCAGCAAATTAGGGACACTGTTGCTCCTGGGGTATCGGCGAGGACCATTCGCAACCGTCTCCATGAAGCTGGGCTACGGTCCCGCACACTGTTACGCCGTCTTCCGCTCACGCCCCAACATCGTGCAGCCCGCCTCCAGTGGTGTCGCGACAGGCATGAATGGAGGGACGAATGGAGACGTGTCGTCTTCAGCGATGAGAGTCGCTTCTGCCTTGGTGCCAATGATGGTCGTATGCGTGTTTGGCGCCGTGAAGGTGAGCGCCACAATCAGGACTGCATACGACCGGGGCACACAGGGCCAACACCCGGCTTCATGGTGTGGGGAGCGATCTCCTACACTGGCCGTACACCACTGGTGATCATCGAGGGGACACTGAATAGTGCACAGTACATCCAAACCGTCATCGAACCCATCGTTCTACCATTCCTAGACCGGCAAGGGAACTTGCTGTTCCAACAGGACAATGCATGTCCGCATGTATCCCATGCCACCCAACATGCTCTAGAAGGTGTAAGTCAACTACCCTGGCCAGCAAGATCTCCAGATCTGTCCCCCATTGAGCATGTTTGGGACTGGATGAAGCATCGTCTCACGCGGCCTGCACGTCCAGCACGAACGCTGGTCCAACTGAGGCGCCAGGTGGAAATGGCATGGCAAGCCATTCCACAGGACTACATCCAGCATCTCTACGATCGTCTCCATGGGAGAATAGCAGCCTGCATTGCTGCGAAAGGTGGATATACACTGTACTAGTGCCGACATTGTGCATGCTCTGTTGCCTGTGTCTATGTGCCTGTGGTTCTGTCAGTGTGATCATGTGATGTATCTGACCCCAGGAATGTGTCAATAAAGTTTCCCCTTCCTGGGACAATGAATTCACGGTGTTATTATTTCAATTTCCAGGAGTGTATTTTCAAAATGCAAAAACAGGCAATACGCATAATATGTAATCTAAGACATAACGAATCATGCAGACAACATTTCAAAACAAATGGCATTATGACACTGCCCTCTGCTTACATTTATAATATCGTCTCATTTGTCAAGTCATACCTGTTAAACAATGACTGCACACTAAAATTCAATGGAGATATTCATAACTATGCAACAAGGCAGCAATCTGACCTACACATGATTCAGTCCAGAACTACCTGCTACCAAAAAAGTGTTTTAAATGTTGGGATACAAATGTATAATAATTTACCCAATGAAATCAAAGCAACAAAGAACCCAAGAGCCTTCTCACATAAGTTAAAAAAATATCTCTTGGACCATTGTCTTTATGCAGTTGATCATTTTTTTGAAAGGGGTTAAAAATGTAAACAATACGAGAAATGTTCAATTAGGTCTGAATATTATATACTGTGCATGTCTATAAAATATACTGGATTACTATATACTGTGCATGTCTATGAAATACACTGGACTACTTTACTGTTACATTTGTATTGGCTGTTTGTATTTTACCATACAACATTTGTATTTACTGTTTTGTTAAAGATAGCTAACTTCCTCATTGCAAAATAATGTAAAATCAATTTATTAAATATTACTTGTAAATATGTTCCCTTGACCTGTCCAGTATCGTATGTACAACCTTACAGTTCTATGATTTGTATTAACTGCTTTGTTTAAGATAGATAATTTCCTTGCTACAAAATAATGTAAACATCAATTTGTAAAAATTTGTATTAACTGTTTTGTTTAAGATAGATAATTTCCTTGCTACAAAATAATGTAAAAATCAATTTGTAAAAATTACTTGTAAATAGCTATCTTGACCTATCCAATATCATATGTACAGCTGTACAATACTATGATTGCCTGGATCAATAAAAATACAATACAATACAATATATGTATGTATTTAAAAAAAAGTAAAGGTTTTACCAGAAGGTCTCCTGTAACCAGATACTTATCACCTAATAAGTGTTGTATTTAAAGATGGTCTAAATGTGTTAAATGATTGGAGTTTCCAAGTCCTAATTTTTAGTAAAAATTAAGTTACTCTTCAGATAAGAAGAATATTTAACACGTTGGGGGCTCACAGACTACTCCAAGCTGGAGATAACAATAAAGTAACTTAAAAGATAAATGAACTCTTGCACATGGAGACCCTGGTATGAAATGAACTGGAAGACAATTAAGTACTACTGGTACATCAAATGAAAAATTGGGTAGGAAGATTTAATGTCAATAAGGGAGATCAAGGCAAGAGAGTTAAAGTGCTGATACAAGATGCCACTTTTAACCAGGCAATATGGCAATAATCAAAATGAATATTCTTGTCTCCAGAAGTAATGATTTTAATAAATCCACCTCTACAAAGACTACATCTGCAGTATTGGGAACACCAACAGTTTATACAGTGATATTTTAAGTTCAAACACAAAGGCATTGATACATAATAACTCTTTGAGCTTGGAGGAGATAAAAAAAGAACTAAGAAAAGAGACAGAAAACTTTTTATTAAAGAACAGGACAGTAACTAATAACTGTGATGACTTCACCACAACACTAACCAAAAAATTAAATTCCAAATTCCCCAAGTTTTCGCCTTCATATGATATTAACCCTGTTTAATTTATAAAGTAACTTAATGGCATGTTACTTCATTTCTGGTCAGATTTTAAAAAGATACAATTTGTGATAAGTCATTTAATGGGTAATGCTGCACAGCTGGGTATGTTAAAGCTAGAAGAATTCACAACTTACAATGATTTCAAAACAGCATTTCAGTCTAACTATTGGAGTGAGGGAGCTCAAAAGAAATTGAGATTAGAATTTTATGATCAAAACAATACAATAGCAGTTCATGGAACAGGTATAGAAATTTTGAGGAATGGCATCTTAACAAATCAAAATATCTAGATGATCACGTACGAGAGGAACATTTATTAGAAGTTGTCATTAACCAATTACCGTGGCATGTAAGGGACAAATTGTTAGGGAAGAACTAGGAAAAAGTGAACAACTTATTGGAATACCTAGAACAAGTAAACACAGTGGGAAGGCAGTTGGAGAAATGGTACACAGGCAGCAATACCAACAACCGACAGAGTAATGTTAACAAAGAACCTTGCCCCATTAGAGACAGTGCTATGAATGGAAGAAACAGGGTACACAATGCTCACGATTATAACCATTCAGGGAATGGACACAGAAATGATCACAGTAACACATTTAACAATACAAGTATGAGAGAGAGGCAAAACTGATATGCATCCAGGGAGAGGTGCAGTCCTCTGTAGTAGTAAAAAACAAGACACAACAAACAATTTGTTAAACGCATTCCTTTGGCTGCCAGTCACAGAAATTAAGATAACTGGAGTAATACATATGACAATCAAATCAGTACATGCAGAATTGTTTATTGAATTTACATTAACACATACATATTTCAACAAGCAATGTTTGTAGTAGAAGGTTTTAATGTACATACGGTTTTAGGCATAGACTGGTTGTTGGACAACAACATATCAACAGGAGACGGCCACATTCCCATATGGGCAAAAAGATGACTTGGCTGTAAATCATTTCAAGCAAAGCAACACAGACAGTTTAGGACTCACTTTATTGACAGAAGCTACATTATAACAGAATGAGAAGCACCAAATAGGGGCAGACGTGGTACAAGTGAATGAGGCAGACATAACTGATAACATTACAAGTCAAAGAATCTACATATTAAGGAAAAGGAAGATATGATTTCTTGATTCTGCAGACACACAAAAGTATTTTCAACATGCCGAGGTGTTATTAAGACTTTGTTTGCAGGATGAAGATTAAATCACACAATCCATTTTACATCAGCCCCTGCTCAACCAGCTTCAATGAAGCTGTTAGTAGAAAAAGAAATTGAAAGAATGGAATATTATAGAAATATCCAACAGCTGTTATAACAAGCCATTAGTTGTTACAAAAAAAAAAAAAAAAAAAGAAACCAGATGCTAACATATGTATAGTGTTGGTTGCATGAACTGTAAATAGAACTCCTTACCTCATGGCCCATACCCCTGTAATATACCTAGACACAAGACCTGTCCCATACATCCTCCCACCACCACCTACTCCAGTCAGGTCACTAACATAACCTATCCCAGGCAGGGCTACCTGTGAAACCAGTCATGTGATCTACAAGCTAAGCTGCAACCACTGTGCTGAGTCCATGTAGCATGACAACAAACAAGCTGTCTGTCCACATGAAAGGCCACTGACAAACTGGGAGCAAGAAACAAGTGGACCACCCTGTTGCTGAACACGCTGCCAAACATGATACCCTTCATTTCAATGACTGCTTCACAGCCTGTACCATATGGATACTGCCCACCAACACCAGCTTTTCTGAATAGCACAGGTTGGAACTTTCCCCGCAATACATCCTAAATTCCCGTAACCATCCTGGCCTCAACCTTCGATAGTCACTGTCCTCACCCATTCAGCCCCTTCCTTGTTCCAATTCCAGCACTATGTAGCTGTCAATCCACCACCATACACAGTCTTTTTATTTTTCTCCTTTTCTGCCACTCCTCCCTCCCCCCACCCCCCACCACCCGCAATAACCTCTCTTTGGCCAACCATCTAACCTGCAGCACATTGCTGTCTGCCACCCCCCACCACACTATCCCTCAACCTCCACGCCCTATCCCTCTCCTTACCCCCACCCAGTCACCATTCCCATCATGCACTGGTGCTGCTGCTTGCAGTGTGGTTTCAGTTGCCTGAGACTGCAGTTGTGTGTGTATGTTGTGGTGTGTGTGTGTGTGTGTGTGTGTGTGTGTGTGTGTGTGTGTGTCATCTATTGTTGATGAAGACCTTAATGGCTAAAAGCTTTAATTGTGAGTCTTTTTGTCATGCTTATCTGCGACTCAGAATATCTGCTATATGGTGAGTAGCAACTTTCCATTCCATAATATTCCATCCTGGATTTTCCATTGTTTGATGACATAGTTGTAATATCCACAACATGGGATGAACACTGGCAAATATTGGATGAATTTTTTGAGAGATTAGGTTTCCAAGGTGGCACCATCAAATAGTCAAAATCGCAACTGGGTAGAAAAAAGGTGAAATTCTGGGGACACATTGTAAACACTATGTGTATTCAGCTGGATGCACACAGATTAGATGTGATCAGCAGGTGCTCAGAATGTACTAATGAAAAACTACTCAAATCATTTTTAGATATGGTAAGATTCTAAAAAAGAATCACTGTCAATTCAGTGCTTAATGCACTAAGTTTGATGAGGTTATTGACACAGTGTGGAGAAGGCATATAATTTGTCATGAAGAATCTTCAAAAATTAAATAAAATTGGTAGCATGTCAACTATTGGTTCATTAAATTTAGCCATTCCTTTTTTATACGGTGGTGGATGCATCAGATTATGGTTTGGGTTGTCACATATTCCAAGAATATGTGACTGATCACACATTAGATCAAAAACTGATAGTTTTCGTGAGTATAATGTTCACACAACATGAACAAAATTATCGATATATGGAAAAAGAAACATTATCAGTAGTGTGGGCATTCAAGAAATTTAAATATCTACTAGCAGGGTACAAGGCAGTGACACATACTGACAACAGTGCATTGACATTTCCATTAAAGAACAAACTTCAGCTCAGTAGGTTAGCATGATGGGCTCTCTTTCTGCAAGAATTTTGCTTCACTATTGGGTACATAAAGGGGAAAGATGATATAATACCTGATGCACTGTCTTGACTACTTATAGATCTCCAATCAAATGAAAATATAAAGGAAAGGGGCAAACTTGCTGTTTATTTTCTAAAAGTAAATACATATGAAAAAGACATAACATTTTTTTGCAAAAACTTAGAAAGTCTACAATGGAAGGACAGTCACTTTCAGTTACATATTGATGCCTTATGTCAAAGTCATACTGATATAAAGAATAATAGGAAATTGTAGAAAGGAATACTGTTTCATAGAAAACACAACTCACATAGATAGTTACTATGCATCCCACAAAATAACATTAATTTAATAACTTGGTATGTAAACATAGTATATGCTCATTTCAGCCCAAAAAGGTATAAATTGCATACAAAGAAATTTTGCTGCTTTAAGAATCTGAATCGCCTAGTTAGAAAACTCCTGAGTGCCTGTGAAATTAAGGTACAAACAGTTGGTGGCCACCCAGCTTTGTATCCCATCAGTCCATGCAATTTCTGGGGCATATCGGCGATGGACTTTTACGGTCCACTGCCCTGAGGCTGGAGAGGAATGACATATATATTTATAGTGTTGGAATGCTAGGCAAAACTTACAAAATCATGCCCACTAAAGGAGGTAACATCTCATAATGAAACTAAGAGATCATTTCAAAAATGTAGGTGACCCAAAATGTTTGTTTTCAGCTAATGGAATACAGTTTCTAGCCAGGCAGTTTAAAGAATTTTTGGTATGGAAAGGCATCTACTCCTACATAGATACTCCACAAGCCATGATACAGTGTGTGATGGAGGGTACTTTGTGCCACTACTTGTCATTTCCCCCTGTTCCATTCACAAATAGAGCAAGGGGAAAACGATTGTCGGTAGGCCTCTGTATGAGCCCCAATTTCTCATATCTTATTTTCATAGTTCTTAGGCACAATGTATGTTGGTGGCAGTAGAATCATTTGACAGTCAGCTTCAAATGCCAGTTCTCTACATTTTCTCAGTCGTGTTTCTGAAAAAGAATGTTGACTTCCCTCCAGGAAATCCCATTTGAGTTCTCGAAGCATCTCAGTAACACTTGCACATGTGATAACAAATCTAGCTGTCCGCCTCTGAATTGCTTTGATGTCTTCCTTCAGTCTGACCTGGTACAAATGCAAATACTAAGCAATACTCAAGAATAGGTTACAGCAGCATCCTATATGCAGTCGTGTTTACAAGTGAACTAGTCTTTCCTAAAATTCTCCCCATAAACCGAAGTTGACCATCTGCCTTCCCTACCACAGTTTTCACATGCTTGTTCCACCTCATATTGCTTTGCAATGTTATGCCCAGATATTTAAATGACTTGACTATGTCAAGCAGAACACTAGTAGTACTGTATCAAAACATTAAGAAATGAATCATATATTAAATTCTAAATACCATCTGCAAAGTAACATTGCAGAAAGGGTCATCGACTCATACCTGTCAAACAGGAAACAAAAAGTTGCAGTGGATAGTCAAAATGGAGGCCCATTATCTTCAGAATGGGGTACCATCACATGTGGAGTGCCCCAAGGCTCAGTTCTAGGCCCCCTACTTTTTATTGTCTTTATAAATCATCTGCCTCTCTGTATGGAATATTGTAGATTCACCATTTTTGTTGATAACACTACACTACTTATTGATAATTCAGTAGATAAACTTGAGGAAACAGCAAATAAGGTTTTACATGAAACAGTGAACTGGTTTAACATTAATGGACTTTCCTTAAATTACACTAAAATAAACTACGTTCAGTTCCACACAACATTCAAAGATGAAGAAATAGTAGCTAAAACAGGTAAGCAGGTGATAACCAGGGTGGATACCTCAAAATACCTAGGCTTGCATACTGACAGCAAACTGAACTGTTCAAACCACAGCCTGGATCTATGCAAAAGACTGAGTTCAGCAACTTACACATTATGCACTGGTTCTTCTTATAAAAGTATGGAAACCATGAAGTCAGTCTATTATGGTTATTTTCACACCTTCGTGGCATATGGAATTATACTTTGGGGTAATCAGTCACTGGCTAACAAAGTACTGTGTGCACAAAAAAAGAGGCATAAGGATCATGTGTGGAGTCCATCCTAGAGCCACATGCAGGAATCTTTTTAAGAGACTTGGAATCCTTACATCCACTGTACACTATAAATTCTCTTTGATGTGCTTCATAAGGAAAGAAAAATCATTTTTAAACTGAATAGTGAGTATAATAGTCATGAGCTGAGAAGAAAACATGATATCTGCTGTTGTTGTTGTAGTCTTCAGTCTAGAGACTGGTTTGATGCAGCTCTCCATGCTACTCTATCCTGTGCAAGCTTCTTCATCTCCCAGTACCTACTGCAGCCTACATCCTTTTGAATCTGCTTAGTGTATTCAAATCTTGGTCTCCCTCTGCAATTTTTACCCTCCACGCTGTCCTCCAATACTAGATTGGTGATCCCTTGATGCCTCAGAACTTGTCCTACCAACTGATCCCTTCTTCTAGTCAAGTTATACCACAAACTTCTCTTCTCCCCAATCCTATTCAATACCTCCTCATTAGTTATGTGATCTACCCATCTAATCTTCAGCATTCTTCTGTAGCACCACATTTCGAAAGCTTCTATTCTCTTCTTGTCTACACTATGTATCATCCACGTTTCACTTCCATACATGGCTACACTCCATACAAATACTTACAGAAATGACTTCCTGACACTTAAATCTATACTCGATGTTAACAGATTTCTCTTCTTCAGAAACGCTTTCCTTGCCGTTGCCAGTCTACATTTTATATCCTCTCAACTTTGACCATCATCAATTATTTTGCTGCCCAAATAGCAAAACTCATTTACTACTTTAAGCGTCTCATTTCCTAATCTAATTCCCACTGCATCACCCGATTTAATTCAACTACATTCCATTATCCTCGTTTTGCTTTTGTTGATGTTCATCTTATATCCTCCTTTCAAGACACTGTCCATTCCATTCAGCTGCTCTTCCAGGTCCTTTGCTGTCTCTGACGGAATTACAATGTCATCGGCAAACCTCAAAGTTTTTATTTCTTCTTTATGGATTTTAATTCCTACTCCAAATTTTTCTTTTGTTTCCTTTACTGCTTCCTCAATATACAGATTGAATAATATTGGGGATAGGCTATGTCCCTGTCTCATTCCCTTCCCAACCAATGCTTCCCTTTCATGCTCCTCAACTCTCATAACTGTCATCTGGTTTCTGTACAAATTGTAAATAGCCTTTCGTTCCCTGTATTTTACCCCTGCCACCTTCAGAATTTGAAAGAGAGTATTCCACTCAACATTGTCAAAAGCTTTCTCTAAGTCTACAAATGCTTGAAACATAGGTTTGCCTTTCCTTAATCTATTTTCCAAGATAAGTCATAGGGTCAGTATTGCCTCATGTGTTCCAACATTTCTACGGAATCCAAACTGATCTTCCCCAAGGTCGGCTCCTACCGGTTTTTTCATTCGTCTGTAAATAATTCATGTCAGTATTTTGCAGCCATGGCTTATTAAACTGATAGTTCGGTAATTTTCACATCTGTCAACACCTGCTTTCTTTGGGATTGGAATTTGCAAATTGGAGTATTCGCTATGAACAGGCAAATCTAAGTATGATACAGAAAGATGTCCATTTCTCTGGCTGTAAAATTTTTAACACCCTCCCTTCAAGAATTAAGTGTTTGGTAGAATACGAGCTCTTGTTTAAAAAAACTTTATGGCAGTTCCTATTGCAAGGATCATTTTATACGATAGAAGAGTTCCTGAACTACAGTGTTTAGAATTTCTTGTTTTGTTAACTGCAAATATATGCCGAAATCTGTATTTATAATCCTGTCTATTCTTTATTGTAAACACATAGTTTGCAATATTTATTTTCTGTAACACTTATTATTTTGTAATATTTATTTATCTCTCAAAATTGATTTTTTGTAATAGAACCTAAGTTACTGTTTACTGTAATATGAAATCATTTTGTTTTGTTTACATGTGCTGCCATAGATTTCGGACATGTTCCATATCCTGTGATATTGTCACAACATGGATCACTGGAACAAGAAATAAATAAATGCGTGTGTTGGGCAAGCTTTGTTGGACTTATTGCATGGGTAGACATTCAAACTCGGCAGATATGGTGAGAAAATTTGAAAAGGTGTTAAATTAGTTGCCACATTCAGTTACAAAGGTTTTCCCAATGGAAATAGTAGGAGAACAAATAGAAGGACAATCCCTCCTAAAGAGGGTTGAATGGCAACAGGAGGATGTTGGTACACAAGAGTCATGGAACAATAATGTGAATCATTTGCAAATGAGAGAGGCTGAGAGAAGGAGAAACAGATGAGAGATAGATACACCCATACAGCACAAAGTGGGCAATTTGGTTACTGTCAGGAGTCACAAATAGAGAGACAAATGTGAAAAAATTATAAGCAAACCTCACCCTTTATGTGAGGGACCAATCTTATTAATAACAGATGCTGCACCCAAAAACAGTCATTTTAATTTGTAAAGAGACACTCTTCTCTAGCATTACTTCTCCTCAACAGAAGTAGGTGATACCAAAAAAATATTTATGAATTTTCGAACAGGTTAATATTATCTCAACTGTTTTTCTAAAAGAATTACATATGATTTTGTACATGATGTATTATATTTCAGGCTAAAACATAAAAAGAAATTACTTTATTTTTGTTCTTACAGTCAATATGTACTAACTCTGTAAGTACAGTTAAAATTACTTTTCTTTTAGAAACATACGAAATTATGAAATACCTGGTACACTTAAAATTCCTTTTATTAATTTAACAATCAGATGGTATTTATTATGTTTACTTCTGCATTCATTCATACAATGATGATATAATTGGTGGAAATTCGTTTGTCCTAAAATTTGTAAACTCTTTGGAATATTGTTAGTACTGCAGAACGGAATAGTAGTGGGCATGCCTCTGATGTGATCAGACATGTTTTTACGTTTAGCAATAACAATGTAATTTTCGAGTTTGAAGTGGAATTTGTAAAGACAGTGTGATATAGAAAATTTTGAAAGAGTTAAAAATAACAGAAACAGAAATTACTTTTCAGGCAATTTTTTCAAAAGTTATCACATCAATTGGAACCATGAGAACCTTTAACATCAAAAAAAATTTCAGCTTCAAGAATCAACCCCTAGACGTGAAGAACTGGAGCCAGCTACAAGAAAAGAAGATAAGTAAAAAGTTTATTGTAAATCTTACTCCTCTCAAAGCTTATTAAAAGAGTAAATTATGGAGTGAGTGACAACCAACAAATGATGTGCGGGAGGGGTAGATTACAAGCGGTGGCGCTCTGGGATCAGGTGACTGATAATAAATTTGTGTCTGTTGCAAAAGAAGGGACAGTGATTTGTGCCATTTGCAGTTTATATATAAATGAATTTCTAATCATGCAAAGAAAGAAGACCAGTGACTGCCCAACAAAATTGTATCAACAGTAACAAGGTACTACCAACAATGATGAAATGCATCAAATGAAAGAGGTCTTTACATCTACAACCAGGAACATCAAAAAGGAAAGATAAGTACAAACTATTTGTGAAGTTAATTTGTTTATGGACTCACGTGCTTGTTAACAAAGTGAACAGAGACAAGAGTAGGAGGGAAGTAGAAGTGAAAGCTGTAGGGCCCATTCAGGATGTGTCTGAACCAAGAGAAATCATAGTCAGCAAAGAAACAATAAAAACTGATATTTTGCAATAAATTTTAACAAAACTGGAGAAAATGAAGACAGATAACAATAGCAAATTTAGTGCAGTTAATGATGGGTAACTGAAAAAATGGGCTACCAGAGGGATTAAAAAGTGTGAATGAAAAAAATTGATGTTTTAGAAATGAATTTATTGTTTTGGAAAATAATTGATAGTTGATTCAGTAGAACAATCAAAGAATGTTGATCACTTCAGAATTGGACAGGCCATAGTGGTAAAAATGGAGCAAAACATTTGACATATATTGCATATTTTTATTCACTACTGTCGTATGGGGTAATGTTTTGAACTAACTCCTCACTTAAGCAGAATGTGTGTGGTTCACACATGTAGCCTACATCTTGAAACCATTTATTTAAGCATCTGGGAATATTAACCACTCCTCACAGCATATTTATTCACTTATAAAATTTATTATCAATAATTATTTCAATTTGAAGTAACAGATATAGTCACTAGTACTACATTAGAAGGAAAAATGATATGCATTACCCTTTAATGAAGCTAACTTTTCCACAGAAAGGGGGGACTATAAAACTTTCTGGCAATTTACTGCTGGAAATAAGATGTCTGAAGGACAGGAAACCTGTTTTCAAGTGTAGATTAAAAAGGTGTTTGTCCTTAACAACTCCTTCTACACCATACAGTAATTGTTGAAGAGGAATAATATTTTTTACAGAAAACTGTGTAAATGGCCACTATGCAATCATATAATTATTTCTCTCATGTTTTGGTGTATATGTATGTGTGTTCTATGTTTGTTTTATTGCCATGTTCCACATCATAATGTTTATAGTTATTATTACCTATTTAACAAGTAATTAACTAACTAAATAACTGACAGCTCACCTAACTTTCCTCAGGTGACAGACATGATGAGTGTATATGACAAATAGCTTGTGAGATGAGAGTAATAAGCAAGTCATAATTTTCTGAGAGGTAATGTAACAGTATTAGTTTTCTAAATCAGATGTGATGTAAAGCTGTCCTTGGCCCAAATGTTGGCTTGAACACCACAGTGAACTGCTAGACATAGTCTATTGGAGGTGGTATGCCTTTACTTGTGGACTTTCGAATCCAAGAAAAGTGGAGATTATCATGAGGAGACGTGCGCCGAAACCTTCGAGAAGTGGTTTCAAGATGTTCTTCCTCGGCTTCAGGAAAATGCAGTTATTGTTCTTGATAACGCGCCATACCATTCTCGGAGAAAAGAAAAAGTTCCCAATGCGAATTCCAATAATCAGAGTGGCTAAAATCTAAAAACACCGATTTCGAAGACGGTATGTTGAAGAACGAACTTTTAGATATAGTTAAAAATCACAGAACAGCACACAACGAATACGCAATAGATGAAATGGCGAAGAATGCAGGGAAAACTGTTCTCAGAATAACTCCGTACCGCTGTGAATTAAACGCAATCGAGTTAGTGTGGGCCAGAATCAAAGGCTATGTTGCAGCGAAAAACAAAACATACAAAATGCCGGGAGTTAAAGTACTGCTAGAAGAAGCAGTAAGAACAGTGACTGCAGAGGATTGGAACAAGTGCTTCCTCCATGTCGCAGAAAAAGTGGAAACTCAAATGTGGAAATTAGACTGCATTATAGAGGAGAGTGAGGAGTGGTTTGTTATAAACGTCAGTGAAAACAGTTCACGTTCGACAGAGTGAACCTTGTTTCATCCTTTATCATTATTATTACTGGTATTGTTAATAAAATTAACAATTAATTGTGTTTGAATGGAGCGTTTTGTTAGCAATCTGAATGAAAATAAATCTGCTTCGACAGAATGAACTCAGTTTAGCATTATTTTAACATTATTGTTAAATTTATTTCGTACATTGTTGCCCAGGTTTTTCAGGGTCCGCTGTGACAGCTCGGCAGACAGCCGAACCCCGCCAGCTGCATAACGTGCGCCAAGGATTTTCCACACCTTATACGTATCACGTGAACACCGAATGCTTTCTCTGGAAATGAGCGTAGTCGCTCACGTGACACTGTTTATGTTTCGTCCCAGCTCTCAGTGAATAGACTTTAGTAAGATTACAATAACATTAACTATAGTTCTTTCTTTGGTTAAGGCATTTGTTGAATTCTCTACATTAAGGTTAGCTATATTTATTTCGCTAACACAGTTCACTATTGGTAACTGGTACTGACTCGACGTCCATTTATCGAAGCTTGACGCGCAGTCTCCTAGCTCTTACGCAAGCGGGAAGTTCATACGGCAGTGAGCTGTGTGAATTACGCTGTAGTTGTTGTGTGGCTGCTCAAGTGATTGAACGTGAAACTTCGCACGCTACTCGCAAGATGTGATGCAGCGCTTCGCCTTTGTCTTAGTTGCAGTACTCAGTGGCACTTGCAATGCCGTGTTGTATGTCGGCAACGATTTAGTTTTACACGAAAACAATGTATATTTGGTTGGAAACCGAGGAAAAGTTTATGGTGATAGCTGTAACGTTGTCAGCAATTCTTGCTATATCTACGGAAATGATGGAAATATAACGGGTGACAATGGCGTTATTGTTGGTGCGAGAGGAATTATCGTGGGCAACAATGGAAATATAACTGGCAATAACGCTAAAATAACAGGAAATAATGCAAGAATTCAAGGCGATAACGCAGTTGTTATTGGCGAAGATGCTGTTGTGGTAGGATATAATGCTAACGTAACTGGTGGAAACGCAATAATTATAGGAAACAATGGTACAATTGTTGGAGTAGATGGTACTATTCACGGTAATAATGGTGTTACCTTCCTCTGGCCTCTGAATAGATTTACTCTGATACTTATTGAGGAACTCCAGTTGGATTCTGAACCATATTGTAACTCTGAATTTTTATCATTTACAAAGTAATGTCAGAGATATAAAATCAGTACATGACCAAATAAATCATAGGACTGAGTGGGGAACATACCCAGACCTTACAGACTTTTGAATATGTAGTCTGGTACTTATCCACTGATCCATCAAGCAACACTAGTAGCTGTTTAACATAGATGTTAACACCCCTGGCAAACTAGCTCAAAGCTTGTGTGAACTGTGAACAAATTCCCAGCAAGCAACAAGGAAGTCATGGCTATAAACATCTGAACAAGAGAAAATGAATGACATTTTTACTACACAGGACTGAAAGCAAAAGTAAAATCACCACTGTATTACCATCTAGGCTACCTTACAGCATTTGTGCTCAAGACAACTATTGTACTCTGTATTTATAAATGACAAACAATTTACTCCTACTTCCATATCATTTCCCGATCATTTCTTTCTATTTTCTTTTCTCCTTTTACAATGCCTCTAATAATCTTGATGCTGATGATGTGCTTAATAATTGCTCTGTTGGTGTTTTCAGTGTTTCACTCCACTTTTGAAAGACACACACCATAATTAAAGATGTTCACATATTTCAGAATAAAAGGTTTCGCTTATATTCATATTCAGTTTACATTTGAATATAATTCACAGTTAAATATTTTAATATGATTTTAATGCATAAGATTTCTTCAAACCTGCAGAGGTCTATATGATCCACTCTCAATGTTCCACAGACATGCCGTACTGTCTGAAGAAGCAGAAAGTAGGAGATTATCGTTATGAGACCAGCTGATATTGTACACAAGTCCCTGATGACCAGTAAGGTTAAAAATTTTATTCCCACTTGCTATCTGAAATATGAAAAGACAAAAAAAAGTTTTAGATTGCACTTAATGTAAAAGTATTGTTAATGTTGAATATTGGATCCAGTTACAAATATTCCACTTGAACCTAAATCTCAGGATGAATATAATAAATTTCATTGAGAAAGAAAAGCTTATGTCCATAAAGCAGCATGGTTTTAGAAAACATCACTCATGTGAAACTCAGCTTGCCCTGTTGTTGCATAATATCCCGTGAACCATGGATGAGAAGCAATGGGGGGATTCCATATTTCTAAAGTTCTTGGAAACATTTGACATGGTGTCCCACAGCAGACAGTTAACTAAGATCTCAGGATAAAGAATAAATACCAAGATACATGAGTGAGTTGAAGACTTCCTAAGTAATACAGTCCAGCATAGAGCATCATCAAGTCTGGCCCCACAGAAGTGTGACAGAACCACTCTTTATCTCCCTATATATACATGATCTGATGACAATATTATGAAAAGGATAGATTGCCACTCACCATATAGAAGAGGTGTTGAGTAACAGATAGGCTCAATTAAAAGACTGCTAAACATTTAAGATTCAAGCAAAAAGGCCTTCTTCATGGATAGAAAACACACACAAGCACAACCTACACACACATGACCACCACCCCCAGCCACTGTTGCTGGACTGCAGACTGCAACTGTGTCTGACAGGAGCAGCAATCTTGGGCAATTGGTCAGGCTACAAAGGAGACCTGGCATGGGGGTGGGGGGAAGGATTAGTGGGGCAGGGATTAAAAAAGTATGCTGCTTGTGCTGCTTGTGGGAGCACTAAAAATGTGGTGGGAATAGGATAAGGTTGTTAGGTGCAGAGTTGGGTGGCTGTCAGGTACTGGTGGAAAGGGGGGGGGGGAGGGATGGGTAGGAGACTGGAAAAGAAGATAAGCAGAAAAGGAAAAAAGACTTGTGGATGTGTTGGTGGAACAGAAAGCATGTGTAGTGCTGGACTGGGAGCAGGGAAGAGGATAAGTAGGTGAAGCAGAGGAAGCAGTGAAGGTTGAAGCGAGGGGGGTAATGGGAAAGAAGAAATATTATAAGGAGAGTTCCCACTTTCGCAGTCCAGAAAAGCTGGTGTTGGTAGGAAGGATCCAACTACGTTGGGCACCATGTTCAGCAGCTAGATGGTCCAGCTGTCTCTTGGCCACAGTTCTGCAGTGGCTATTCATGCATACCAAGAGCTTGTTTGCTGTTATACCAATGCAGAAAGCAGCACAGTTCTTGCAGTTCAGTTCGTAGTCTTCCCTTTGATAAGACATGAAATGCCTGTGACAGGACTGGTGCAGGTGGTGCTGGTGCTGGTGGTGGTTGTGGTGGTGGTGGGAGGATGTATGGGACAGGTCTTGCATATAGGTTACTGCATAGGTTTGGTGGATGGTGAAATCCACTGTAGGAGGGGTGGGGAAGATAGTAGGTAGGATAATTTTCATTTCAGGGCAATGTGATTCAGTTGCTCCAGTCCTGGGTGGTACTGAGTCATGAGAGAAGTGGGGTCTGAGAGGTTTTAGGTGACTGGAGAGAAATAGCATGGGAGGTTTGTTTCTGCTCAAGATTGGGAGGATAATTTCAGTCTGCGAAGTCCCTCAATGAGATCCTTGGCACATTTGGAGAAGGACTGCTCATCACTATAGACAAGACACTCATGCGTGGCTAGGCTTTATGGAAGGGACTTATTGGTATGGAATGGATAGCACCAGTTGTATCAGAGGTATTGTTAGTGGTTGGTAAGTTTGGTGTGGATGAAGGTAATGAAGTAGCCATCCTTGCTGTAGGGGTCAATGTCAAGAAACATGGCTTGTTGAGTTGAGGAAGTCCACTTACCAAATGGTAAGGTATTGAGGTTCTAAAGGAATGTGGATAGGAGAGTCTATACCCTTGGTCTAGATTACATAGATGCCATCAGTTAATTGGAACCAGGTGAAACATTTGGAACTATGGACGGTTAGGAAGGAATACTCAAAATGGCCCATGAATAGGTTGGCATAGGATGATGCAATGTGGGTGCCCATTGCTGTATCATGGATATGTTAGCAGGTGATTCCTTCAAAGTAGAAGTAACTGCAGGTGAGGATATAGTAGGTCATAGTGACCAGAAAGGACATTGTAGGTCTGAAGTCAGTCAGGCATCGAAAAAGGTAACGTTCAATATCAGCTAGGCCATGGGCATTGAGGATGTTAGTGCAGAGGGAAGTGGCATCAACAGTGATGAGCATGGCATAATATGGTTAAGGAACAGGAACTGTGAAGAGTCAATGAAGAAAATTATTGGTGTCTTTTATATAGGAGTGTATATTATTGGTAATAAACTGATGGTGATGATCCATGAGAGCAGAGGTTATCTCTTTTGGGCACAATAACCAGTCACAGGTGGGCATCCTAGGTTGTTCAGGTTATGGACTTCAGGAATCAGTTAGAAGGCAGGAGTGTTGGGAGTGTTGGAGCTGTGGAGAGAGAGAGACTCAGGGGTTAGGTTCTGGGACAGACCGAATGATTTGAGGAAAGACTAGAGACCTCGTTGGATTTCTGGAATGGGGTACTGTGTCAGATTTTGTAGGCGAATGAATTTGACAGCTGGTGGAGTCCTTCCACCAGGTAATCCTTGCGGTCCAAAACCATAGCAGTAGAGTCTTTGTGAGCAGGTCAACTTCATTTGTTGGAGGAGTTTAGTAAATTGTAGCTCATCTACAAAGACGACAATCTACAGAAACTCGTATGAGCTGTTCTGGAGTAGTGCTCATGTCTGGGATCCCTACCTGGTCAGATTAAAGAAAGGCATTGAAGCAATTCAGATGCGTGGTGCTAGATTTGCTACCAGCAGGTTCGATCAATGTGCAGTTGTTACTGAAATGCTTTGTGATCTCAAATGGGAATCCCTCAAGGGAAAATAATGCTCTTTTCATGAAACACTATCAAGAAAATTTACAGAACAGGCATATACAGATGACTGCAGAACAATTCTATGGTCACCAATGTACATTTTGCATAAAGACCACAAAGGCATGATAACAGAAATTAGAGTCATTATGGAGGCATGTACACAGATGTTTTACCCTCACCCTATTTGTGAGTGCAATAGGAAAGTAAATCTCTGGTAGTCGTATATGGTAGCCTCCACCATACACCACATGGTGGCTTGGAGAATACGTATTTACATATTGATGTAGAAGGTGGATTATCTAGGAGAAAGGGGAATACAATAGGTGAGAATCAGAGAAGGAGGCATAGACAAAAATGGAGATGGATGGAAGCATAGTAGAATGTACACTATGTGATCAAAAGTATCCAGACACCCCCAAATACACACGTTTTTCATACCAGGTACATTTTGCTGCCACCTACTGCCAAGTACTCCATATCAGCAACCTCAGTAGTCATTAGACACCATGAGAGAGCAGAATGGGGCACTCTGCGGAACTCATGGACTTTGGACGTGGTCAGGTGGTTGGATGTCACTTGCCTCATATGTATGTATGTGAGATTTCCACACTCCTAAACATCCCTAGGTCCACTGTTTCCAATATGATCTGAAGTGGAAATAAGAAGGGACATGTACAGCACAAAAACGTACAGGCCAACCTCCTCTGCTGACTGACAGAGACTGCTGACAGTTAAAGAGGGTCATAATATGTAATAGGCAGACATCTAGCCAGACCATCACACAGGAATTCCAAACTGCATCTGGATCCACTGCAAGTACTATGACAATTAGGCTGGAGATGAGAAAACTTGGATTTTGTTGTCGAACAGCTGCTCATAAGCCACACATCACACCGGTAAATGACAAACAATGCCTCACTTGGTGTAAGGAGCATAAACATTCGACGAATGAACAGTAAAAAAATGTTGTGTGGAGTGATGAATCACGGTACACAATGTGGTGATCTGATGGTAGGGTGTGGGTATGGTGAATGCCAGGTGAACGTCATCTACCAGCGTGTGTAGTGCCTACATTAAAATTTGGTGGCAGTGATGTAATGGTGTGGTCATATTTTTCAAGGAGGGGGCTTGCACCCCTTGTTGTTTTGCATGGCACTATCACAGCACAGACCTACATTGATGTTTAAAGCACCTTCTTGCTTCCCACTGTTGAAGAGCAAATTCGGGGATGGCAACTGAATCATTCAATGTGATCGAGCATCTGCTCATAATGCTTGGCCTGTGGCAGAGTGGTTGCAGGACTATAACACCCCTGTAATGGATTGGCCTGCACAGGGTCCAGACCTGAATCCTACAGAACACCTTTGGGATGTTTTGGAACACCAAATTCATGCCAGGCCTCACTGACTGACAGCAATACCTCTCCTCAGTGCAGCACTCTCTGTATAATGAGCTGCCATTCCCCAAGAAACCTTCCAGCTCCTGATTGAATGTATGCCTGTGAGACTGGAAGCTGTCATCAAGGCTAAGGATCGGACAACACCATACTGAATTCAAACATTACCAATGGAGGGTGCGCCATGATCTTGTTAAGTTATTTTCATTCAGGTGTCTGGATACTCTTGATCACATAGTGAAAATAGCTGAAAAATGATTAAGAAATGCTGACAATGGATCAAAATGTGTGTAGTAATATAGTGCATGGTAAGAGAAGTGAAAGAATGCAAAATATGTAAACTAAAAATAGAACAATAAAAATGTTTGTATTCTCACTTCTGTTTTAGTATTAAATAACAGCATATTTTGAGTAAGACCTCTCATAATAGCTGTGTAATAATTTAGACACCAGATAGCGCATCACAAATGCTAAACTTACCAAATAAAATCAAATTACACCTAGAACCAGAATCTGACTCTCCATCTCAAGTATTCTCACGTTATCCTCTAAAGACGTTATTCCTTTATCTTTCAGTCTTCTGAAGAAGAATGCCAAATGTAGACTTCAGTAATCCATCTGGCTCATTATCCACAAAGTTATCATCAGTGAATGTCTTGAGCAAGACAATAACTTCGTCCCTCTGTGCTATATTTCTGGCCACTTACAGCTGATCATTAAGTGAATAGAAAATGTAAATAATAGTGAAGACCATTTGTACACTATAGTTGATAAAACATATTCCTGCTTGCAGAAGAGGTGCACACACATATTTGTGCAGCCAAGTCTAACAGCTGTTCCTGTTATACTTTATTCAATGTAAATATTAACAGAGATTTTTTTTTTTAATTTGCTAATTATTTCTATTACTCACACAGACACAGTGTGTGGATGACTATACATATGGCCAAAGCAAGTCTTCAAGAAAAAAAAAAAAACAAAATCACTCTTCTGAATGTAATATGGAGGAGGAGATTAGTGTTTAACATCCCGTCGACAAGGTCACTGGAGAGAGAGCACAAACTCAGTTTAGGGAGGAATGGGGAAAGAAATGAATCATGCCCTTTCAAAGAAACCATCACAGCATTTGCTTGAAGTGATTTAGGGAAATCATGGGAAACCTAAATCAGAATGACCAGACAGAAATGGTGTCCTCCCAAATGCAAGTCCAGTGTGCTAACCACTGCACCACCTTGCTCGGTTGAATGTATCATGAAAATCAGTATATTGGCTTGGTTATTTGGGCAGCAAACTATGTAACAAAGATCGAAGCAGAAACAAAATAAAATACAGTCTGTCAAAAGCAAGAAAAGTATTTCTGAAAACAGAAATTTGTTAACACTGAATCAAATTTATATGTTGAGAAGTCTTTTATGGAGGTAGTTTTCAGGAGTGCAGCCTTGTATCAAATTGAAACATGGATGTTAAGCAATTTGGACAAGAAGAGAGTAGCAGACTTTGAAATATAGTACTAAAGAAGAATATTGAACGTTTGATGGTAGATTAGATGATTAATGAGAAAGTATTGGATGGGATTCAGGAAAAAAAGAAATGTGTCACACAGCTTGAATAAAAGAAGGGATTTGCTAATAGATCACATCTTGAGGCATCAAGGGACCATCAATTTATTAATGGAGGAAGTGTGAGCAGCAAAAATGGTAAATGGAGGCCAAGGATTCACTGCAGTTAGCAGATAGGATGTACCCTACAGTAGTTATGTAAAAATGAAGAGATTTACACAGGTTAGAATAGTGTGGAAAGCTGCATCAAATCAGTCTTCAGGCTAAAGACCACAACAACAAAAACATGAAATTATAAAATAGTGAATATAAAAGAGTGTGCCTTAAAGAGTTCTGTGAGATTTTCAGCAGTTCAAAACAGAAACTTTGTACAGTTAAAATCAGTCTGAAAACGAGAGATTATGGTGATGATGATGATTTTTGGTAATAAAGGATGAGGAAACTTCTTATCAACTCGCTTTGATTAGAGAGGTAAACATCCTACTGCTTGTAACAAAACTGCTGAATGTCAGTTAGGATATGTCAGGGATCATGTAAGAAGTTTCCAAAGCATAAGAGTCCTTCCTGTAGTAATATTCCTAATGATACATCTATAAAAATAGTGAACTGTAGAGCTAAGATAAAAAAAGTAATCGTATGGCACTTTTGGAAGTGTTTTTGTGTCCTTTGTGTACAATGGAACATTTCCTTCACAAACTGTGAGAGTTTTGTGTTCAAGTGAAACTGCTAAGTATAGGTGACTGTTATTGGTGTGTTTAATTTGGTATCACATTTGTGTTGGATAATGTGAAAGAAAGAAAAGGGTCTCGGAGCACAGCCTGTTCCTCTAGAATACAGCTGAGATGTATCAACAATATGAAAATAATGTTAGGAGAGAAGCATACATTCTGCATCATAGGAACTATTCCAAGGTCTTTAATACAGATTTCAACATCTTATTTGAATTATCCTTATATGAAACATGCAATATATGTGAATAGAGGATTCTTTCAGAAAATGAAATAATACTGCAGACTGTAAAATTTCATCAGGCTAAATATGATGTAGGTTACACAATACTGAAAAGATTCTAATTGGATATAAGAAGTGAAGAGTGTGATTACTGTTAGATAATTATAATTTATAGTAACAACACTTCAGGGCTATCAACTGAAAAAATATTTTATCTCAGGCAACTTTGGTTGTACAGTTTTGACATTCATGTATGCAACATAGATAATATCTTAACATCCATGTGGTTTGAAAGTATAACACCCAGATGGTCATTTGAAGCAGCATCCTGCTTGTATACCGTACTGGAAATAGCAGAAAGCATGCTTCACAAAAAAGAGTAGGTTTCATTTTTGATTTATCTTCAACCTACATTGTATATTTTTTCCTTGAGTCTTGGTCTGCATGATGATATCAAATGTTATTTCCTCTTAACAGGGCACAACTACTTACACAGAGACAAAAAATTTGCATGGGAAAGAAAAAAGAAGGGTGCACAAGCCGCATTTACGTGGTACACTAATGCATATATTAGAAAATTATACATTCTAAGACCATCCTGTGTCATGAAAATGAAGAAGAAAGACTTCAAGAACTATCAGAACATGAACTGAAAAATAATAAAGGGTAAATGAGTTGATGCTGCTGAGCTACCAGTCTTTCTGAAGGAAGAGACATTCTTACACTGAAACAAAAAGATCCCCAGCACTTTAACAATCATTTTATGGTTGTCTGACAGCATGAAACAGTGTATATTCCATGGAAATGCTGAAGAAATGATGCTTGTGTTCAAAAAAGTAAATAAATTATAACTATTTTTCTATTTCTCATATTTTCCAGTTTTGTGAAATTTGTGGAGTATATACTTAAATTAAAAAAAATGCATAATATTGTAACATTCTGCTGGTAAAAACAACCTTTACTACAACCTATACATCTTGCAATACCTCCTCTCCATCCAAAAAATTCTCTTGCTCTGCAGTTCCAAATTCCTGTATCCCATCTCCCATACTGAAAGTGTTGCTTTCCAGTTACTAAAGCAGCATGAAAAATGCCACCTCAAAAAAACTCTCCAACTTGTTCACCTCCCACTGCCACCTCGAACTACCATTATCCACCATCTCCACAACAGATTCCAAACCTCCCTCATATACCTTCATAGCTGATAAAGCACACCCGGCTAGCCATGTGGTCTAAGGCGCTGCTTCCCAAGGCATGCTGTTCCCGGCACGAATCTGCCCAGTGGATCAGTTTTGAGGTCTTGTATGCCAGCCAGCCTGTGGATGGTTTTTAAGGTGGTTTTCCAGTTACCTCAGCAAATGTAGGCTGGTTTCCCTTATTCTGCCTCAGTTACACTATTTTGGTGATTGGAAACACTGTCCTCATGTACATGTACACCATCATTACTCTACCACACAAACATTTGGGGTTACACTCATCTGGTATGAGACATTCCTGGGAGGGGGAGGGGGCGGGGGCATCCACTGGGGGCTGAACCACACTATAACCCTGAGTTCGGTGTGGGGCAGCAGTGGGGCAGTGGGGTGGGTGAACTGCTGTGGCCTGTTGTGGGGTTGCGTCCCACTGAGGGCTACTGTGGGATGAAGCCTCTCCATTGTTCCTAGGTCCCAGGTTTAATATACAATACACAATACAATAGTTGTTGAACCCTGCCTTGCAGACCTACTACATTTACCAAACCGTCAAAAACTCACTCCCACCAGCCCACAGACTCCAGTACCTAAACAGACCTGAAACACAGTCATGAATCTTTCCTCCAAAAGCCTTAGTCCCACAGAAGTATCAGTACTTTCCAAAGGCCTTACCTTTTTCCCCACTTCCAAATTCAATAATGATGAACTTGTTAAAGACCTTCTCTCCTTCTCCTGGTCCCTACAGTGGAAACACTTTTTTCCACCATCCCTACCAATCAGACTCAACCCAAAACCAATGTTGAAACCTGTCTGACCCAGTTCACTCTTCCATCCAGCCATGATCCATCCCCACTGCTCCCAGATCATGCCCTGTTAACTTTCCAGAATTTCTTAACCTCAGATCTTACCTCACCATCATTCCCCAAACTCCTCAATATGCAAGCTAACATTACATCTCCTGAAAGAATGCAAAAACTGATTCTGACCTTATAATCCTACCTGCTGACAAAGGCTCCACCAGTGTGGTTTTTAATCACCAGGATTACCTGGCAGGACTCCACCAGTTGTCAGATTTATCCACCTACAAAACTTGCCACATTGACACCATTCCAGAAATCCAGCAGGATCTCCAGCCTCTCCTCAAATCCTTACGCCCATGCCAGAACCTCTCCCCTGAGTCTACCTCTCTCCTGACCCCTACCATGCCACACACTCCTACCTTCTACATGCAATGTAGATAAATCCAACTCCCCGAGACACCCCATTGTGGCTGGTTTCTGTATTCCCACTGAGAGAACCTCTGTTCTTGTAGATCAACACATTCAGCATATTACCCACAACCTACTCTCTTATATAAAAGATAACAACCAACAACCACTTCCTCCACTGAGTCCCTACAGTTCCCATTCCTTTACCACAAGGTGCCCTACTCATCACTGTTGATGCCACCTCCCTTTACAATAACATCCCTAAAGCCCCTGACCTTGCCACTATAGAACACTAACTTTCCCAATGCCTGTTCAGTTTCAGACCTGCAACTTCCTTCCTGGTCATCATGACCAGCTTTATCCTTACCCAAAATTACTCCCCCTTAGAAGGCATAAGTTACAAACAAATCCATAGTACTGCAATGGCATCCAAACGGCACCATTCTATGCCACCCTATTCATGGGCCATCTTGAGTAATCCCTCGTAACCATCCAGAATCCAAAAATCCTCCCCTGGTTCAGATTCACTAATGTTATCTTAGTGATCTGGATCAACCTCCCCACATTCCTCAAGAACCTCAACAGTTTCTCCCCCATTCGCTTCACCTCATCCCCAACCCAACAAGCCACCTTCTTTGACGTTGACCTCCATCTCAATGATGGCTACATCAGCACAGTCTATATCAAAGCCACCAAGCGCTACCAATACCTCCATTTCAACAGCTGCCACCTATTCCATACTAAGAAGTCTCTTCCCTAAAGCCTAGCCACTTGTGGTTGCTGCATCTGTAGTGATGACCAGTGCCTCTTGGGTCTCACTGAGGCCTTCAAAGACCAAAATGTCCCTCCAAACCTTACCATCCAGGACTGGAGCAACTGAATCACATCCTCCAGCAGGATTTCGATGACCTCTTGTCGTGTGCTGAATTGAGGAATGTCCTATCCTCTATCCTTCATCCCAAAGTGTTATTCTACTGCCCACCAAACCTACACAATACTCTCAGCCATCCTCACCCCAACCCTGCTCTCAACCTCTTGCCTCATGGCTTATATCCCTGTAATAGGCTTAGAGGCAAGACCTGTCTCATACATCCTTCAACCACCACCTACTCCAGTCCAGTCAGGAGCATCATGTATCCCAACAAAGGCAGGGCTAGTGTGAAAGCAGCCATGTGATCTACAAGCTAAGCTGTAACCGTTGGGATGCATTCCACCAAGGAACAGCTGGACCATCCAGTTGCTGAGCATGCTGCCTAACACACTGCCTTTCCTAACTACTAACACCAGCCTTTCTGAATTACACAGGTGGGAACTCTTGCTGCAATATATCCTATGTTCCTGTAACTGCCTCTCACCTGCCCCCAGTTTCAACCATTGTTAGTCAATTTTCCACACACCTATCCCCTTCCCTGTTCCCACTCAAGCACCCCAGCACCACATAGCCTTCTATTCTATCAACACACCCACAGCCTTTTTATACTTCTCTCCTCCCCCCCCCCCCCCCCCAACACCATCCCTCTGCCTAATCTCCCATCTGTAACTAGCTACCCTACCATCTTCTTAACACACCCCTGCATGCTACCACAAATAGCACTTCACTGTTCCACACTGCTACCCTGCTGTCCCTCCCCCTCCCTGCCCCAGCCTCATCCTTACCCTGACCACCCACACTGCTTCTCCCACCATGTATTGTTGCTCGCAGTCTGGCCTCAGTGAGCAGAGACAGTGGACACGTGTCTGTGAGTTGTTTCCATGAGTGAGTGTGTGTGTGTGTGTGTGTGTGTGTGTGTGTGTGTGTGTGTGTGTGTGTGTGTGTGTGCGCGCGTGCGTATGCCATCTATTTCAGAAGAAAGTCTTTTGTTACGACTGTCTGCATCTCATATGGTGAATAGTAACTCATATGGTGAGCAGCAATCTATCCTTTTCATAATATTGTCACAATATTATTTTTTCACATTTTACTATCTGTGGAATAACTCCCTATGGCAACTGGTCCCTCAGTTCCTAATTCAATATAAACTAAATGAATGATGCACAAAAAGGGAACAATACACTAACCAAGTCATTGAGCTATAAACAACTAAATGCTTTGCTATGTACTATGTGCTTGTTTGACTAGTGCAAAGTTGTTAAACAGACAAATTGACTCACTCATTTTCGTCACCTGATGCAAAGCAAGATAAAGTAATACACAATATTGTCCTTCTGATAATCATCAATTGCAACCATGAATAACTCTTTCAGTGCAATCACCTAGTCCAACAAAACATTATCACACTGCAAGCACAGTCAACAACTGGCCACCAGGTCAGCTCATCTCTGGCAGCTATTACTACAATGTATAACTGTTTTTCCAACTTCAAATTAATTGCACTGGAAACTTCGGCCAATTCAAGATCATATAATACCAGGCAAAATGATAATTTTGTGCTTAGGTACAAAGGTAGCAAAGGAAATGAAAATTAATTATTATTTTCATGAAGCACAAATGATAGAAATAAGCTTTGATAATTCTGATAAGAAAAGTTTGAAAGAAACCAACTCACTTACCCTTGTATATACTGCATTTCTAGAAGATGAAGAAAGGTTCAAACTGCCAATAAAAATCCGCTATCTTTGGAAGATATTGAAATAATATTTATCAAACCAAAGGTTTCTGCATTAATGACTGGTAATAAAATTGAAATAATGAGAACCAAACCGAAAACAAGTAAATTTGACTTTGGAGCTGAAAGTCAGGTTACATCAGATCTTATCATTAAGGAGAAGAAGTAGATAATGTTCAAAAGCCTCCAATTAGCAATGCTGTTTATCACACAGACACCAGTCATTTTAACCAATAATGTTTACTATTCAGGATGGTTATCAACAAAGCTCTGCAATACAGAGGGAGGAATTTGGTCTCACTCATCCTGGATACTCATTGTCAATTTCTTTGACTCACTGATCTGGTACAGAATGAATGTTCATATCAAAGGCATTCAAAAATTTGCAGATCAGTCCACTGAGCTGGCCAGTCAAAGCAAATCCAATCTACTTCCTTCTGGGCATACTGTTGTGATCCAGTCAGGCAGCAGTAGATGACCGAGGCAGATGCAGCAACAGGGAAGTAACCGATATTGTGACATTTATGAGCTCCTAATCAGGAGAGAATTTTATTGTATCATATGTGTCCTTTAATAGTTTAGGTTCTTGAGTTTCTGTGTGTCAATTTAATATCTAATAGCCACAGTTGTCATGTTTTCATTTGTGTTGGAAAGTACACCAATTTTGTGATATATTACAAGTTTCTAATCAGGGGCAAATTATTTAGCTTCACCTGAGTGCTTTGGTAGTTAGGTTTTCGAATATTTGTGTATTACTAGACACAGTTCATGCATTTCTGTCAGGGTTTAGAGTAGAGTTGTGCAGCACATGCTGATAGTCCATTTCTCCGCATAGTTTACTTTTCCAAGGTCTTTAGTATGGACAGGGACTGTGCGTGTTGTGTGCGGATGCGAGCCGAGTTGGTGACACTTCACTTCAGTTACACAGCTTGAGGCTGCAGAGGATGGGTACCACTGTTGTGGGCCAGCCATGGGGATCCAACAGACGTCCAGCATGTCAGAGTCCTCTGATCGGTCCTCACCGGTGGCCAACCCAGTTACTGCCCGCACTGAGGCTGACCCTTCACCTGTGGTCGAGTGGGAGGTAGCCCTGAGGCGAAGCAGGTGGTGAAAGAGTTCCCAGGTGGCTGCACGTAAGGCCCTTCTGGGTTTGTCTGACAAACAGGTTCCAGGTGCTGTCTGTGGCTGACACTATCGCTGAGCCAGATGCTGTCACCTGTCCTGTTTCAGAGGAAACCCCTCAGCCTGAAAGATCTGGGCAATCGCAGAGGGTGGGATTATTGGTAGCTGGGAGCTCCAACATTAGATGTGTTATGGGGACCCTTAGGGACTTGGCTGACAATAAGGGTAAGGAAACCAATGTGCACTCCGTGTGCATACCAGTTGGAGTCATTCCAGATGTGGAAAGGGTCCTCCCAGATGCCATGAAGAGCACAGGGTGCAGCCAACTGCAAGTGGTTGCTCACGTCACTATCAATGATGTGTGTCACTTTGGATCAGAAGAGATTCTCTCTGGTTTTGAGTGGCTAACAGAAGTGGTAAAGGCTGCCAGTCTTGCTTGCAAGATGAAAGCAAAGCTGACCATTTGCAGCATAGTCGACAGGACCGATTGTGGACCTATGGAACAGAGCTGAGTGGAGGGTCTGAATCAGAGGCTCAGATGGTTCTGCAATCATGTAGGCTGCAGATTTCTCGACTTGCGCCAAAGGGTGGTTGGGTTTCGGGTTCCGCTGAATAGGTCAGGTGTCCACTATATGCAGGAGGTGGCTACACAGGTAGCAGGGGCTGTGTGGTGTGGACTGGGTGGTTTTTTAGGTTAGAGGGTCTTGGGAAAACACAAGAAGGGCTTCAGTCACAAAGGGTGAGGACTGAACACAGGAAGAACATAGATACAAGAAACATTGTCAGGAGTAGTTTATCTTGTCGAGAAATTGAAGTAAATACTTCCTGTGAGTTAGTATTCATTGTTCACAACCTGAATAAAATAATAATTGGATCCTTTTACCGACCTCCCATTCAGATGATACAGTTGTTGAGAGGTTCAAAGAAAACTTGAGTTTGATTTCAAACACGTACCCAACTCATACGATAATAGTTGGTGGTGACTTTAATTTACCCTCAATATGTTAGCGAAAATACATGTTTAATTCCGGAGGTACATATAAAATATCATCTGAAATTGTGCTAAACGTATTCTCTGAAATAGTATCGGCAGCAATTTAGAGATTTATATTAACAAACGATGGAGCTGATCCTCCTTGGTACACAAAGTGGGTTAGAACACTGTTGCAGAAACAACGAAACAAACATGCCAAATTTAAACAGATGCAAAATCCCCAAGATTGGTGACCTTTCACAGAAGCTCAAAATTTAGTGTGGAATTCAATGTGAGATGCCTACAACAGTTTCCACAATGAAACTTTGTCTCAAAACCTGGCAGAAAATCCAAAGACATTCTGGTCATACGTGAAGTATGTTAGCAGCAAGAAACAATCAATGCCATCTCTGCGTGATAGCAATGGAGATACTATCGAAGACAGTGCTGCCAAAGCAGAGTTACTAAACACAGCCTTCCAAAATGCCTTCACAAAAGAAAACGAAGTAAATATTCCAGAATTCGAATCGAGAACAGCTGCAAATAGCTGCATACTTAACAATCATATACAACCATTTGTTCAACGAAAGATCTGTACCCAAAGACTGGAAAGTTGCACAGGTCACACCAATATTCAAGAAAGGTAGTAGGAGTAATCCACTAAATTACAGGCCCATATCATTAACATCAATATGCAGCTGGATTTTAGAAAATATATTGTGTTCGAACATTATGAATCACCTCGAAGAAAATGGCCTATTGACACACAGTCAACATGGGTTTAGAAAATATCATTCCTGTGAAACACAACCAGCTCTTTATTCACATGAAGTGTTGAGTGCTATTGACATAGGATTTCAGATCAATTCCATACTTCTTGATTTCCGGAAGGCTTTTGACGTTGTACCACTCAAGCAAATCATAGTGAAATTGCGTGCTTATGGAATATCGTCTCCGTTATGTGACTGGATTTGTGATTTCCTGTCAGAGAGGTCAAAGTTCGTCGTAATTGATGGAAAGTCATTGAGTAAAATAGAAGTGATTTCTGGCATTCCCCAAGGCAGTGTTATAGGCTCTTTGCTGTTCCTTATCTATATAAGCGATTTTGGAGACAATCTGTGCAGCAGTCTCTGGTTGTTTGCAGATGACGTTGTCGTTTATCAACTAATAAAGTCATCAGAAGATCAAAACAAACTGCAAAATGATTTAGAAAAGATATCTGAATGGTGCGAAAAGTGGCAGTTGACCCTAAATAGCGTAAAGTGTGAGGTCATCCACATGAGTGCTAAAAGGAACTCGTTAAACTTCGGTTACACAATAGATCAGTCTAATATAAAAGCTGTAAACTCCACTAAATACCTAGGTATTACAATTACAAACAACTTAAATTAGAAGGAACACATAGAAAATGTTGTGGGGAAGGCTAACCAAAGACTGTGTTTTATTGGCAGGACACTTAGAAAATGTAACAGACCTACTGAGGAGACTGCCTACGCTGCGCTTGTCCGTCCTCTTTTAGAATACTGCTGTGTGGTGTGGGATCCTTACCATATAGGACTGATGGAGTATATCAAAAAAGTTCAAAGAAAGACAGCACATTTTGTATTATCACAAAATATGGGAGAGTGTGTCACAGAAATGATACAGGATTTGGGCTGGAAATCATTAAAAGAAAGGCATTTTTCGTTGCGACGGAATCTTCTCATGAAATTCCAATCACCAACTTTCTCCTCCGAATGTGAAAATATTTTGTTGACACTGACCTACATAGGGAAGAACAATCACCATGATAAAATAAGGGAAATCAGAGCTCGTACGGAAAGATATAGGTGTTCATTCTTTCCATGTGTTATACGAGATTGGAATAATAGAGAATAGTGAAGGTGGTTCAATGAACCCTCTGCCAGGCAGTTAAATGTGATTTGCAGAGCATCCATGTAGATGTAGATGTAGATGTAGAAATAGATCCTTTCTTTGTGGAGATAAGCATTATTTTTATGACATGGGTAAAGTATGATTCCCAACTATCGTCAAGTTATATGAAGTATTCTGCTGTCTAAAGTATTTTCATAAACCCTTACTTTCAGTTTGACAACTAAAAGTAATGGCTCAAGTCCATACTAGAATACTCACTGTCCCCCTAGACTACCACACCACTTCCACCAAATTTCATGGTCAGGACAACATATGCAGATACTACTACTTGCAGGAACCTGCCAGATCAGCAGAGACTGGTCTGAGTACTACATTATGTACAACAGCATATAAACTTCTTCCATTGCTCTACAGAGGATCATTTGCACCTCCCTACAAATGGCTTCTCAGCAGCTGTACAATCATACAAATCTAATCTCTCAGTGGACTAATCTTTCAGTGACCTCTGTATCTGAGTTGTGATGGTTGTGATAGTTGACAAGACTAACCGATAATATGTTTACATAGCATTTTGCAATTAGGTTGACCCTATCACTTATTTCTTAAAGCCATGGGGCAATATCTGGGTTTAATGCTCTACTGCTTTTCTATTCTATAATAACAATGGATCTAGGCACATGTCTCACCTATGCTCAAACTTCTGGAATTCTTCAATTGCCATCCATTTGAATTCACACAATAGTCTTTGTTGTGTTGGTGTAGTAGAACACAAGTATATGCCATCAGTGAAAAACTAGCTTGATGCTATGAAGATTTCATTTGGTGGAATGTCTGGAGAATATTTTTCAAACAATTTGTTTGAAATCAAGGGCATTTCAAGTGGTGGAAAATGGGAAGCAAGTAACAAATAGTGGTTACTGATAAGTGAGTTTTCTAGTAAATAGAGTTGCTTTAGCTTTTGGGGGTGGAGACCAACTTCTCTTAATTCTACTGGTAACATCCTAACACAAGCTCCAATTTTACACCTTAATGCTCTTAATTTTATCTGTTACTGTCAGAGTTTTTCAGCTTGTTTGAACATAATTTTTTTGTTGAACATGAGAATCAAAGGCAAAAAAACAACCATAGATGAACTTACATAAAGACTAGCATAAATGTTTGTTGGGAAATTTTCTCAGGTAGTGAAGTCAAAGGTAAAGGAGTATTTGTTCTACAAAAAGAAGACTGCCTTTTTTGTGCAATGTAAATAACTGAACATAATGTAACTTTTTTCTTAAGGAGTTATTTAGCTTTTTTATTTGCAAATCAATAAACCAGGAAATGCCATATTTTATTAAAACAATTATTTAGCATTAAAACGCCAGCAATTTATACACAGTATGTACAGGATTTCAGTATTAGCTTAAATTGTTCACCACATGAAATAAGTAGCAGCAGAAAATTGATGTCAGATGATGATCCTATTGTGGTGTGTATACTACTTTACAAAATATCACTACACTTATTACCATTGATTTCTTTTCTTTGCTCGAACAGAAGGAAACAATATTTGTCATTTACTTATTCATTTTTATTTCATTGTCATACTTATGAGTCTTTCTGCCTTTATATCTAATTTCTTCTTTCCAGTTACTTTGAATTAAATTTCAGTTTTACATCTACACATGCATGATACATTCACTTCCCATTTCAATCACAATTACCATTCAGGAAGAATGGTACCTATACATTACTGTAGATGCCTTAATTTCTCTTATTTTGTCACTATTGTGTCTACCTGATTCATATAAAGAATGGAGATGTATGTTCTTAGAAATTTTCATGAAAATACTTTTTTTTCCAGAAAACTGCCTGGCCCTCAATGCTGTATGCACAGAGGCAATGCCACAGTGTGGGGCATTTTTTCTCACTGCTTCATGTAATCATTTTAGCACTGCAAGGAAGTAATGTCAGTTAACTGTGGTACCCTGGGGAGCAAATTCATGGTGGATGATTCCCTTGCTGTCAAAAAACAAACTAACATTGTCCTCAAATTGTATCATACTTGCTTTGCTTTATTAGGTCTTGATGATGAAGAAGTCTTTCATTGGCAGGACTGTTACTTGGTTTCTGGATCATGACCATAATGCCATGATTTGTCACCTGTGATGACTTTTTCATCAAAATCATTTCACTTTCTGACTGTTCATTCAATTCCCAGCATACATGTTAATGATTGGTTCCTTGATTGTCAGAAAGCACAGTGGAATTAATTTTGCTGCAATACATTTTACCTTTGAATCTTCAGTCAAAGTTCATTAGCACAAATACCAATGAATCCCAGGATATTCCAGTCATTTCCACCACTTCATCACTTGCTCTATGAGGATCAAACAGGATCACAACATGGCATTTGTGCAACATTTTCATCTGTTGTGGAAATCCAAGGATGGCCTGGCTGTGATTTGTCTTCAATTGATAGTTGAGCACTTTTCAAATGAGAAAACAACTTGTAAACTCTCACTTGGCCCAAAGCTTCCTTCCCATAAGCCATCTAAATCATTGCAACAGTTTCTACTGGTGATTACCCCAACAAGAAGCAGCACCTGATGTTAGGACATTGGTACTCAATAACTGCCATTGAAAAATTGCCGACCACATAGAAGACTGCTTACAAAAACAGTTACACTGACAACAATCACATTTTCACACTGATGCCACTGATTCACTGGTAAAAAATGATGTCTAATGAAGAAATATAGGGGCAGAATCTGAAATTATTGCTCTGTCAACTAGTAGAGAAAAATTCTTGTTAATTTGGGTTCTCCACCACTCTCAGATTTTGCTGCTTTGCTTCTTCAGTTATACAGGAACGTTAAAATAAGCAAAAATATCATTATGCAAGATAAATATCTTACCTCATAGATGCAGATCTCATGATCCATCCCACAGGCCAACAAACTGCCAGAGTGACTGAAGGAGAGAGAAAGACATCCACTCTGGGTTGTGGGACCAAACATTGATACACAATGATTTGGCACTTTGCATGACTGGAAAGGCAGTCGTGACCACTGAATTTTTTCTAGAGTTGCCTGTGGAGAACATTCACTTTTTTCACACAGACAAGACTTGGACAGGTCATTCAAAATACTGGGCAAACTTAATACATGACAAATCATTGAAAAATTTTGATCTGTTAAGTGAAGAAACTTAAAATTAGACAACAGAACATGTCTTAAACAACTCAGAACATATCTTGTAGTGTTGTACCTATACATCCATCATCCCATTGTTAAGGGGAACATTGACGGATGTAGAAAAAGCCAAGACACATATTAGCACAGCGGAGGTTCAAGTCCTCCCTCGGGCATGGGTGTGTGTGTTTGTCCTTAGGATAATTTAGGCTAAGTAGCATGTACAAGCTTAGGGACTGATGACCTCAGCAGTTAAGTCCCATAAGATTTCACAAACATTTGAACATTTGCACATATTAGCATGGAGAACTACCCATCATGAACTGCTTCTTTATGTTGTATTATTGATTAAATGTCAACACCAAAATCTAATAGTCATTAGTGACATTAGCTTTATTATATTAAAAAGTCTCCAAATGACTATTTATCACAACAGACATAAATACCACCCTTCTGGAAACAGTTGGTGTTTCTTCATTATACTATCACTTGTGGTTTACCTCTAACTGTTTACCTCACATCAATGTATGTATAAGGAATGTTCAACTATAAAGGTACAAAACATGTACAAAACATCATAACAACCAAACCAGTTGAAATTTGCATATGCCACTTTGGGATACCATAGTGAGACATCTAGGCAATGGAAGCATGCACTGTCACCTCCCTCTCAAAAATTCAAAGCTCTGTCCTAAGGCAGCCAAGGTGGTGCTCAATGTCTTTTTTGATGTCCAAGGTCCAATACTCATTGAATTCTCTGAGCATGGAAAAATCATTAACAGTGATGTGTGTTGTGTGACAATCTGTAGGCTATGCAAGTCCATCAAGAATAAACAACCTAAACTGCTCATGGAGGGAATGATTCTGCACCACAATAATGTGCATTCACACATCTCCAAGGTCACACAAAGTGTAATAGCCAAGTTCAAGTGCAAACAGCTTGACCATCCACCCTAAGGCCCAGATATGTCATCCTGTGACTTCCATGTGTTTGGTTCATTTAAAAATCACCTCAGAGGGAAGTGCTTCAGCTTGAACAATGAACTAAAGAACACACTGGAGGACAAGCTCCCATCACAACCACAGCCTGTTCTGGGAACAGGGAATCCTTCAGCTCATAAAACAGTGTGATAGTTGTGCTCATGCTTCTGGTGATTATTTTTGAATGAAAACTTCAATTATAGCCACAGTGTTGTTTTTCACCTATTATTTTGAACACTCCTCATATATTTATTGATTTATTGGCACCTTTTATCCACAGTAACACTCTGCACTACGTATATTGGACAAAGCTTATATTAAGATTTTTGTTAAATTTGTTGTTAATTTTGTAAACATCATCAGTTCATCTGAAACCACTTTATTTTTTATTGTTTGACCTTATTTCAAAAAATAAAACTGTTTATATAACGCAAATGGAAAAATGGGTAAATTAAATGTTGTAAAGGCAGGCTTCCATCACCCACCAGGAACTCAGGAATGTACAATGGCCCAGATCAAATCTGCCTCATAGATTATCGATGAGGGCTGGTTTGCCGGCTAGCCTGGACATTGTTTGCAGACAGTCTCCCAATCTGACTAGGTTGTTGCTTCACTGGTATAAAAGCCCCACCTCAGTTACATGATTTGCAAACAGTTTGAAAACATTTTAACACTTTCACATGGGATAACTCTAGATACAGATAGATGGGGTAGGTAAAATCTGTACTGGGGAGGGGTGGTGACCGTAAGGGCATCTGGCCACCCTCCAATACTAACAATGCCAAATCCAGAATAATATACTAATCCCATGAAGATGTGGGATAATGCCAGAAAACAGAAATAAGAAGAAGAGAGGCAGGTTTACATCATCATCATATTCATTACCATCACCATCATGAACATCACCAAAATCATCACCTGTTATTTAGTACCTACTGCAGATTTCCTCATGCATTAAGGTCTTCAGCTGTATGTGTCCATTTTACTCTTGCATGTTTTTCTAATGTCACATGCCTACCTTCCTTTAGATGTCTACCCAGACATGTTTTATCTCTTGGAATCTATGGAGAAATTGGTTCCTCTACTATCCATTCACTTTATTACATGTCCTGTCCATCTCCATTCCATTTTCATAATTGTCATAACTGCTTCTTCAACTGCAGTATGTTTTCTCACCCACTTGTTTGTTTTTCTGTCTCTGCTAATAATTTGCAACATACCTCTCCTCATTGCTCACTGAACAATCCTTATTTCCAAATTGTTTTTTCCATTAAAAGCTCATGTCTCATTCTGAAAGTCCATGTTTGAATGATTGTCTTATTCTTACTTCCATTTGGTGTTCCAACTGTCCTCTTTTGGAGTATAAATACACTGAATGATACCAGAGGATTTCCTCATACCTTAGGACAAACTGAGGTGAGAGTTAGCTGTGTGCCTGTCTTGCCTAATTTAATGCATTCATCATGTTGTTCATAGTAGCTTAGCAGCATTCAAATTTTCTTATTCATTATCATACCTGCTCCTGCATAGCCCCATTTTATTTTATGTTCATAAACCCATCTTGAACTGAAAGAATGACCTGTTCTTCTTTCCATCACATTTCATTAGTTAGCACTATGTTTAACCTATTAATCCCATTCAAGCTATTCATTTCTCTTTTTAAATTCTCCTATCTATCATCTTGATTAAGAAATGTAACATTCCACATTCCAATCCATACACTATCAGTTTTGTTTCTCGCGATTATTACATCCAGAGTAGTTCACACCCAGAAATTCATACAACTGTCTGTCTTTCATCTGGAAGACTTTGTAATATTTTAACCATAGGATCCATCCATCATCATGAAGTCATGCAGCAGGGCTGCATGTACCTGACAAATATATTGGCTGTAGTAGAATTTTGGGCAGAGCATAACTTAATCATAGCTAATACATGGTTCAAGAATCATAAAAGAAGGTTGTATACATGGAAGAAACATCGAGATACTAAGAAGTATCAGATATATTATATAATGGTAAGACAGAGATTTAGGAACCAGATTTTAAATTGTAAGACATTTCCAGGAGCAGATGTGGACTCTGACCACAATCTATTGGTTATGAACTGTAGATTAAAACTGAAGAAACTGCAAAAAAGTGGGAATTGAAGAAGATGGGACCTGGATAAACTGAAATAACCAGAGGTTGTACAGAGTTTCAGGGAGAGCATAAGGGAAGAATTGACAGGAATGGGGGAAAGAAATACAGTAGAAGAATAATGGGTAGCTTTGAGGGATGAAATAGTGAAGGCAGCAGAGGATCAAATAGGTAAAAAGACGAGGGCTAGTAGAAACCCTTGCGTAACAGAAGAAATATTGAATTTAATTTATGAAAGGAGAAAATATAAAAATGCAGTAAATGAAGCAGGCAAAAAGGAATACAAACGTCTCAAAAATGAAATCAACAGGAAGTGCAAAATGGCTAAGCAGGGATGGCTGGAGAACAAATGTAAGGATGTAGAGGTTTATCTCACTCGGGGTAAGATAGATACTGCCTACAGGAAAATTAAAGAGACCTTTGGAGAAAAGAGAACCAATTGCTTGAATATCAAGAGCTCAGATGGAAAACCAGTTCTAAGCAAAGAAGAGAAAGCAGAAAGGTGGAAGGAGTATAAAGAGGGTCTATACAAGGGCAATGTACTTGAGGACAATATTATGGAAATTGAAGAGGATGTAGATGAAGATGAAATGGGAGATACGATACTGCGTGAAGAGTTTGACAGAGCACTGAAAGACCTAAGCCCAAACAAGGCCCCCGGAGTAGATAACATTCTATTAGAACTACTGACAGCCTTGGGAGAGCCAGTCCTGACAAAACTCTACCATCTGGTGAGCAAGATGTATGAGACAGGCGAAATACCCTCCAACTTCAAGAAGAATATAATAATTCCAATTCAAAAGAAATCAGGTGTCGACAGATGTGAAAATTACTGAACTGTCAATTTAATAAGTCACTGCTGCAAAATACTAATGTGAATTCTTTACAAATGAATGGAAAAACTGATGGAAGCTGACCTCGGGGAAGATCAGTTTGGATTCCGTAGAAATGTTGGAACACGTGAGGCAATACTGACCCTACGACTTATCTTAGAAAATACACTCCTGGAAATTGAAATAAGAACACCGTGAATTCATTGTCCCAGGAAGGGGAAACTTTATTGACACATTCCTGGGGTCAGATACATCACATGATCACACTGACAGAACCACAGGCACATAGACACAGGCAACAGAGCATGCACAATGTCGACACTAGTACAGTGTATATCCACCTTTCGCAGCAATGCAGGCTGCTATTCTCCCATGGAGACGATCGTAGAGATGCTGGATGTAGTCCTGTGGAATGGCTTGCCATGCCATTTCCACCTGGTGCCTCAGTTGGACCAGCGTTCGTGCTGGACGTGCAGACCACGTGAGACGACGCTTCATCCAGTCCCAAACATGCTCAATGGGGGACAGATCCGGAGATCTTGCTGGCCAGGGTAGTTGACTTAAACCTTCTAGAGCACGTTGGGTGGCACAGGATACATGCGGACGTGCATTGTCCTGTTGGAACAGCAAGTTCCCTTTCCGGTCTAGGAATGGTAGAACGATGGGTTCGATGACGGTTTGGATGTACCGTGCACTATTCAGTGTCCCCTCGACGATCACCAGTGGTGTACGGCAAGTGTAGGAGATCGCTCCCCACACCATGATGCCGGGTGTTGGCCCTGTGTGCCTCGGTCATATGCAGTCCTGATTGTGGCGCTCACCTGCACGGCGCCAAACACGCATATGACCATCATTGGCACCAAGGCGGAAGCGACTCTCATCGCTGAAGACGACACGTCTCCATTCGTCCCTCCATTCACGGCAGTCACAACACCACTGGAGGCGGGCTGCACAATGTTGGGGCATGAGCGGAAGACGGCGTAACGGTGTGCGGGACCGTAGCCCAGCTTCATGGAGACAGTTGCGAATGGTCCTCGCCGATACCCCAGGAGCAACAGTGTCCCTAATTTGCTGGGAAGTGGCGGTGCGGTCCCCTACAGCACTGCGTAGGATCCTACAGTCTTGGCGTGCATCTGTGCGTCGCTGCGGTCTGGTCCCAGGTCGACAGGCACGTGCACCTTCCGCTGACCACTGGCGACAACATCGATGTACTGTGGAGACCTCACGCCCCACGTGTTGAGCAATTCGGCGGTACGTCCACCCGGCCCCCCGCATGCCCACTATACGCCCTCGCTCAAAGTCCGTCAACTGCACATACGGTTCACGTCCATGCTGTCGCGGCATGCTACCAGTGTTAAAGACTGCGATGGAGCTCCGTATGCCATGGCAAACTGGCTGACACTGACAGCGGCGGTGCACAAATGCTGTGCAGCTAGCGCCATTCGACGGCCAACACCGCGGTTCCTGGTGTGTCCGCTGTGCCGTGCGTGTGATCATTGCTTGTACAGCCCTCTCGCAGTGTCCGGAGCAAGTATGGTGGGTCTGACACACCGGTGTCAATGTGTTCTTTTTTCCATTTCCAGGAGTGTAGATTAAGGAAAGGCAAACCTACATTTCTAGCATTTGTAGACTTAGAGAAAGCTCTTGACAATGTTGATTGGAATACTCTCTTTCAAATTCTAAAGGTGGCAGGGGTAGATTATAGGGAGCAAAAGGCTATTTATAATTTGTACACAAACCAGATGGCAGTCATAAGAGTCGAGGGGTATGAAAGGGAAGCAGTGGTTGGAAAGGGAGTGAGACAGAGTTGTAGCCTATCCCCGATGCTATCCAATCTGTATATTGAGCAAGCAATAAAGGAAACAAAAGGAAAGTTCAGAGTAGATATTAAAATTCATGGAGAAGAAATAAAAACTTTGAGGTTTGCCAATGACATTGTAATTCTGTCACAGACAGCAAGGGACTTGGAAGAGCAGCTGAACAGAATGGACAGTGTCTTGAAAGGAGGGTATAAGATGAACATCAACAAAAGCAAAATGAGGATAATGGAATGTAGTCGAATTAAGTCGGCTGATGCTGAGGGAATTAGATTAGGAAATGAGACACTTAAAATAGTAAAGGAGTTTTGCTATTTGGGGAGCAAAATAACTGATGATGGTCAAAGTAGAGAGGATATAAAATGTAGACTGGCAATGGCAAGGAAAGCGTTTCTGAAGAAGAAAAATTTGTTAACATCGAGTATAGATTTAAATGTCAGGCAGTCGTTTCTGAAAGTATTTGTATGGAGTGTAGCCATGTATGGAAGTGAAACGTGGACGATAAATAATTTAGACAAGAAGAGAATAGAAGCTTTCGAAATGTGGTGCTACAGAAGAATGCTGAAGATTAGATGGGTAGATCACATAACTAATGAGGAGGTATTGAATAGAATTGGGGAGAAGAGGAGCTTGTGGCACAACTTGATTAGAAGAAGGGATCGGTTGGTAGGACATGTTCTGAGACATCGAGGGATCACCAATTTAGTATTGGAGGGCAGTGTGGAGGGTAAAAATCATAGAGGGAGACCAAGAGATGAATATACTAAGCAGATTCAGAAGGATGTAGGCTGCAGTAGGTACTGGGAGATGAAGAAGCTTGCACAGGATAGAGTAGCATGGAGAGCTGCATCAAACCAGTCTCAGGACTGAAGACCACAACTACAACAACAACAGTGTCTCCTTGTTTTCAGCTCCTCATAGAACCAACAGAGCAAAGCCATGTTGGCTAATGTGACAAGGCCAGATCAGTCAATCATTCATACTGTGGCCCCTGCAACTACTGAAAAGGCTGCTACTCCTCTTCAGGAACTGTACAGTAGAGACATACAATCACCAACCTGGTGTGTCTACAAGCACCAAAAGACAAAGTCTCTGGTTTGATTATGTTGAAGAGTTTGGTGACATAATGAACCAGATTAGATTTTTCAACCAACTTTTTTACCCCATACAAACTGCTGTTTGTGAAAAAACCAGCAGAAGTCTGAGAGCACCAAATGATGGCAACCAAGGTGCTACACGAAAAGCCCATTCAGTAGTAGATACGAGTTGTGACTATATAGAAACCAGACTCATCCTCTAACTCTTCATTTAAAAAACTTACACAACTGAAATGTTATCCCCTTCAATGCAGTCCCTTCCCCAGTTCCTGCACCACTCCATGAAAATTTTCCAGTGGAAAGCAGTGCTACAAGTCTTTCTCTTTTATGCTTTTGAAGAGGCTCATTGCTTTTTCCTTCACTGTATCCATGGACACAAACCTGGTTCCTTTGAGCACAGACTTCAGTTTTGGGATGAGAAATAAATCCCATGGTGCTAGGTCAGGTGGATACGATGGATGTTCCGTCACTGGAGTCTTGTTTTTTGCCAAAAACCTCTTCACAGACATTGCATTATGTGCCAGCGTGTTGTTCTGATGAAGAATCCATGAGCGAATCTTCCATGTATCTGGTCTCCTTCACTGCAAATGTTCACAGAGGGTCTTCAGAACAGTTACATAATAAGCTTGTTTGACAGTCTGACCTCCAGGCACCTAATCAATGTAGATAACCACTTGGATATCAAAGTAATGTATCATCACTGCTTTGAATTTTGATTTGCTCATGTGCTTCCTTCTTCCTAGGATACTGAAGGCTCTCCCAATGCATGTGTCGTCACTCAGTCTCTGGATCACACTGGAATATCCATGTTTACTTTGCTGTGTTAATCCAGATCATTTTCAATGTTTTCAAGACTGTTAGCTCAACAGTCCAGTCAATGTTGCTGTTGCTTGTTTGTGAGGATTCTTGGCATCAGTTTACCATACCTTTGTCATGCCAAGATCATCATGTAAAATCTGCCTAACAGTTTCCTTATTGATGCAGGCATGTTCTGAAATTGCTTAAATTATCAGACAGTGGTTTTATAAAACACTTCTACTAAACTTCTCCACATTCTCTTCAGTTTCTTAAGTGGAAGAAGGACCCAATTTCGGATCATCTCAGACATCTTCCATACAGTCCTTAAACCTCTTTACCCACTCAAAAACCTGTATATGAGATAGACACGGATCGTCTTAAGTTTGTTTCAAGAAACTGTAAGTTTCTGTGGCACATTTTCCAAATTTTGTGAGGAATTTGATGTCAACATGTTGTCTAACTTTAGAGTGTAGCATAATTCCTATGGAACTGAGGCACATGACCCATTTATAAGAAGGCTTACATCCAGACTAACCACCACAGAAACATTAAATTTTGTACGTGTGTCAGGGAGAGTTCAAAGATTATTCCCCCACTTTTCTCTTTGCCATTGACAAATCTGGAAATGTGGACAACAACCAGTCCGGTTTCTTTATTGTCACACCTTGTAGTAATTACAAAACATGTTCAACTCATGATATGAGCTCTGAATCCTACTTTAATGGTTGATCAGAGGCTATGCAAGACAGCATATGACTATCTACCATCTTCTAGACTGACCCCTAAGTAGCCAGCACTGGTATGCTGTAGTGCTGGTACAGTGTAGTCAAGTTTGTTTGTGTGTGTGTGTGTGTGTTCGCATACATCTGCATGTGTGTGTCTTTTTTCTCTAATAGTTAGCTATCAGGTTTTTTTATGTGCCTATCTACTGCTTGACCCCTAGCCCTCAACTAGTCGAGTGAGATGATGCCTTCATTCCTTTCATTATTTATAGATCAAGAATATAAACACACTTTAAATATGAAATCTGACTTAATAAACTATGTCTACATCATTCATAAACCCACTAGTCTTTCCTTTATTACTTAATTTATTACTTCATCTCCCCATATGAAATAACAGTTTTATGATATGAAACAATAATTACACAAAAATTTAAAATGTTACAACACAGTAGTCAGTTTCAAAATGAAGATAGTAAGTATCATAGGAAGCAAATCACTAAGCATTCGCAACTGAAGACTTGAATGTTTATCATATCATATCAGCACAGGCCAGTGGCAGGTAAAACAGTACCCCACATCAGCATAGTGTTAAATTAAGTACTAGAAGACCAAAAATTAAATAGACTGAAAGCATACAGATGGTGGTGCATAACTACATTTAACAGGTTCAAATGTTAACATTCTCTTGACACAATGTTTACATTCAATATCATATTTTCTTGATATGCGCCAGATGACAAGTGGAACATGACAACACAACTAAGGTGACAGACTGTCTAAAACACCTCTCAGGCCAGTTGCAAATGTGCAAATGTACAGTGAGGAATCCTTGACCAAGGCAACATTTGCACAAATGTCTCTTAGGTACAGGCTATACCAAAGAAGGCAGTTACATGATCAAATGTGGAAACCAAACAATGAGTACAAGTGATAACAAAACAATTACTTTATCAACCTCTAATTAGGATCCATAACTGTATAAAAATGTTTATAATACAAGAATACTTACACTTTCCTGATGTGATTGTTGTTTCTTAGGCTGAGATTCTTGGTTCAGTTGTACACTGCTGGAAAATTCAGGCTGTAAGGCAACATGAGAACGTAAAGAAGGTGGTAAATTTCTAGGTTCTGTTATACCTTTCACCATAACATAAAGTGATGATGGATACAGTTTCCATGAACCATTCTTCCACCATCTGTATGCCTGAAAGAATATTCATTTCTTAATTGTGTGTCCACTTTAGTATCAACAGAAAGTTAAAGTTACATTTACTACTTCATTTGAGTTACTAACATTTACTTGTAAGCATTAAAATTGCAACAGGACAAAGGTAACATACAAAAAATGCAGTTCACTCCATGCCAATTTTTTAATGTGCAAATGATTATGATTTCAACTGCACAAAGTAGGTAGGAATAACACCGCCTACAATCCGTATATAAGGAGAGATTTCTCAGTGTGGGTCTCATCACAAAAATGCATTAGAATGTTGGTTATCTGTGGGAATATTGTGCTATGCCTTCTGTAAGCAGGAGGACACCTACCACCATGTGTCTGAATTTGACAGCAGCAGGATCGTGACCTACTGGGAACATAGTTGTCGTTCCTTAATATTGTCGCTGATGTAGATCAGGCTCCCAAAAATGTGAATACAGAATCAACAGATTCAGGAGGGCTATACTGAGCACCGTACAAGATCACAGTGGCCCTCCACAAGAAGTGCCCAAGGGGAGAAACATACTGTTCACTCGGTCATGCAGATTCACACAGTCACATCACATCCACTGAGAAGGAAAAGACGAAGGACAAGTATCCACACAGACAGTGCAACAACATTTGGATCACCACATAGTGTCAGGGTAGTGAAAATTGTGACAATTACCCCTTTGTGAGACAACAGGCAGAGGCTCACCAACAGTAGTTCATCCAATGACAGCACCATGCACAGGAGCAGCAACATCCTATCTTTTCAGTCAAGTCTCAGTTCTGTGTACAGCACCATGATGGACATAACTGTGTATGAAGGTTACACAGAGAAATAACATTGCTGGATTGCATTCATTATTGTCATTCTGTCCTATCACCTGGCACGATGTTTTGGATGTGCAGTTGTACTGGTTATAAAAGCAATAATTGTGCTACCAAAATTGTTTGTTTTTTTTTGCTCTTGAGCTAACACATTTGACTGAATGAATTACAAACTGAAATAATCAGAAGCACTCTTCCTTGGTTTCAGAATGCATGGTTGGTTATTACAATTTGGCTATACTGCTATCTAAGAATCAATTAGTCACATTTGTCACTTCACAAATGTTCAATAATTAAAATATGCAGTTACGATTATGAAGTGAATAACAATTAATGCTCACAAGTCACCACATTTTTTATTTAAGGAAAACTGAATTTATTAATCTATTTTCCCTCAACATGAAATCAACGTAACAACTGGGTGAAATAAAATAAAAGAAAACCACCAAAGTATCTCACTAATGCCTTAATTAAGTTTCAATAAAATTCTCACAAATAGTTCAAAATTCATTCAACATATGCTTTAAAATTAAAGTTCCACATTGTCCAACCAAATAAAACCACTCATTCAGTTCACCCACTAAATTAACAACAGAAATTTTTTTAGAGTTCTGTCCTGTTCACTTAGTGTGACTTATTATTAGTCTGCATGCTAGATCAACTCACTGAAATATTTATAAGTGTTTGATACTAACACATGAAAAATACTAATCACCAAGTTTAGCTGTCCTAAATTTTTTGCTTCACCTATGCACGTGTTCACAGTTCTGCCTTTAGCAAATGAATTACCATTGATCAAAATTGCCACTGCTTATTTAAGCACTCACACTGTTATGAGTCAAAGCAACATCCTTCCCATTATAAAACAATTTAATTTACAGTACACATATGTGTGATATATCAGTTGGCAATTAGATTTACTCTGTTTTCCACTGTTGCACTTGGTTTTTCTGCTAAGGTCATTTGTTTGTTCAATAATTAGCATTTTGTTAGTGTAATCATTACTTTCAGATATTTTTTGTTAATAAATAAAAACTAATAAAACTGAGTTCATTTATACATCAATATCTAAGTCTATTTTGTTATGCTGTAACTATTTTCATTGATTCAAAAATTATTTTACTGAAATATCACTCTTTTGTGTATGAAAGCTTATTCTGCCCTGCAGTTTAAAATACATAATGTTTATAAAAATCTTTTATTGTCTTCTAATAGAGCACCATGAGCCATATCCATGGACACTTAATTTATGAAAATCGCACAATGCATTGTTGAGATATCAATTTTTTAAGTTCATTTTAATCATAAAACCTTTGACATTGAATAATTTAAAAACTACTTGCTTAATCGAAGGCATACTTTCACTGATGCAGTTATCTTAGTTTTCTCTTTGTAATGATGTTCTGACTTTTCTGCATCTACTCTGGTCCAGTTATAAGTTTATTTAGTGCCTATACTGGTCACTCAGTTCAACCACGGCCAGTACTCCTTCCATAGTTTGCACCAATGGCTGAGCATCCCTAGATTTTCCCAGATCAAGCACCACAGCCTGAATTTACCCCCCCCCCCCTCCTAAAGATGTGATACTTTTCATAGTCTCAATATCTGCCAGTCACTGAACTCAAAGCTGCTGCCATCTACTGATGATGCAGTGACACTCATGCAGTCACTTCAGAGCTTATTCGAACATGACTGGCATGCCTCCTTAGCTGTCAAAACACACACGCACTCGCAGCCACACCTCCCTCTCCCAACACAACAGAATGTGCATGCACAGCCGCATCTCCATTTTAAAGACTGTGTTGACATTTATAGGGATGCAATCTCACATGTACAATTGTGTACACAATACGATCAACCCTGTTTCACATACTCAGTAATTTGAACAACTGGTGTTATATTGTATTTCTGACATGTTAAGGCCAGTTGTTGTGCCCTATCTTCAAGGTGTATGCCACATTATCTTTCAAAAGACAATGCAAGACTCCTGTTGCTTGTGCTGTCTTGACCTGCCTCAGTATGGAAGGATCTCAACTGTTGTTCTAGTCAGCATATTCTCCAATGAAAACATTTGGTCATGTGTTGATGATTGACTAGAATTCCACCACCACAAAGGCACTACAACTGATGGACTCTGGCAAGGAGTTAAAACCGTGTGGACTGGTGTGTCTATATCTGTTATCCAAGCTCAGTGCAACTATACACCCAAATGAATTTAATCCATTATTGCTGCCATCTGTGGCACCTCTGGGTGGTATACAGGGAGTATGTATGTATGTATGTATTAAACCTGGGACCTAGAAATGACAGAGAGGTTTCGTCCTGCCGTAGCCCTCAGTGGTTCACAACCCCACAACAGGCTATAGCATTCCACCCACCCCACTGCCACCCCACACTGAACCCAGGGTTATTGTGTGGTTCAGCCCCCAGTGGACCTACCCTCCCCAAGAACATCTCATACCAGACGAGTGTAACCCCAAATGTTTGCATGGTAGAATAATTGTGGAGCACGCATGCGTGGAAATGATGTTTGTGCAGCAATCACCAACACAGTGTAGCTGAGGCAGAATAAGGAAGGAGAACCAGCCTCCATTCACTAAGGTAGATGGAAAACTGCCTTAAAAACCATCCACAGGCTGGCCAGCACACTGGACCTCGACACTAATCCACCAGGCAGATTTGTGCCGGAGACCAGTATGCCTTCTCGCTTGGAAAGCAGTGCATTAGACCATGTGGCTAGCCAGTTGGGCTAATATACGAGGGGTACTCAATAAGTAATGTAGTACCTTCTTTCTGAATGCAGGTTGGTTTTATTCAGAATTCTAATACACTATATTACTCTCTACTCTTATGGCCACAAAATTCTATATTTCAACATAATCTCTGTTCAATGTAATGGCCATACACCAACTTAATGGAAGGACCTGGATGATCGGGTGGTAGTACTTTACTAGTCAAAATCCCTCCATACTTGCCTCATAGTGCACAAGCAAATCCATAGAGATGGTCCTTTGTTGCTCTTTATGGCCTTCTGTTAGGCACCAAGGAACCCAGCAGGCACACACCTATGAGTACCCTAACTGGTTGACTAGTGTGTCAATATTACTGATAGAGACATCCAATTGTGCAGTGAGGTGTTTGATTGCAATTAATTGATCAACTCAAATGTATATGCTTTTCTGCATGTTAGAATGCTGCAGGAGACACAGCTGTGTGTGGCTCAGCAGCATGCAAGACACTGGTCAGGTCTGTGTGACCTGGTTGTGAAGATGACAGACATATCACCCAACAACTCACCATGTTTTTGTTCACTGCCAGCTCTCCGTAGACATGCTGTAAGCACCTTTGAATATCTGGTTTCCCACCAAAAGAAACTCAGTGACAGCTCTCTACTTCATATGTGCCTTCATTATAGAGGCCATTTTGAAGGCTATGTATAATGCTGCCACTTATCAGAATTTTATCAAAGTGTAGGGGCTAAAGTGGGAATACACCATGTCACAAAATGAATCCCACATTTTTTCAACTGAAATTGGCTGATGAAAAAAATGTGTTGCATGCACTATATTGCTTATGCATAGTACATATTTGACAGCTGTACAGATAAAATGATCAAAAAAGAACACAGGAAAATTGATAACTTCTACAGGAATCAATATCTATCATCTCATGAATAAAAATCTAAAAAACTAACAAAATTTGCAAGAAGTCTCTCAGGTGAAACAATTATTTGCACAATTTTATGATAAAAAGTTTTCCTGAATGTGTACAGGTTTTACTGTATTTATGTAGTCAATCTATCATGTATACTGTATACGTTTGTAAATATTATGTTTCAGTAGACTTTGAAATTTATAACACACACAATTTTCCCAGTTACTGTTTGACTCATATAATATTTACCATATTTTTACTTTGTGGTTGCAAAAAAATTCATTTATTGACATTCAGATTCGTTCTTCAAAAATAGTCACATATACTAATATATTATTCGGTTCCAATTTACATGATGAAACAGATATCTAGTCTCATACAATTAGTATGTTTTCAAACATATCATAAAATGAGAAACTGCTTATTTATGAGTTTTACTGAGAAAAGTGCCACTCGAAATGTATTACTAACTTGAATGGCTCCTTGTATAGGACCATTTATGTACACATTTTTTTTTATTTTCTTTACTTACTCATACACTGTCCAGTCACATCAATGTGACCACTCATTAGAAGCCTGAATAACCACATTTTGCACCATGGACAACTGCAAGACATACTGCATGAGAGTCATTGAAGTTCTCGAAAGTACTGCTAGATGCAATCACACCGAGGAAAAACAAACTGCATGGTCCCCAAGGATAGATGTATACTTGTGTTGATCTATTGTGACTTCCAGAATGATGAGTTCACCCAGGGCATGCCACACAAACATTCTCCAAACCATAACACTCTCTCTTTGTTTGCTCCAATGACCATCTGCTCGGTGGAGCATAAAAAGTGATTCAGCCAAAAAGGACACCTGTTACCACCCTTTGGAAAGCCAGTTGTGGTGTGCAAATTTCAGTGTTCATCACTGATGATCAGCAAGCAGCACGGGTGCATGTACGAGGCACCTGCTACAGAAGTCCGTACGTAGTGACATTTGCTGAATGGTCATTATATTTTAACAACAGTGGCATGCAAACTGTTTACAAACTTGGACATTTTGGAAATATTTCCATGCTTGATCCAAAAGTTAATGATCATGACATTTTGGACATAAGAAAAATTGCATCATTTCCACAGTACAATAATGACTGCACTGTTTTTCACATCTGGCCAACCCACTTTATATATCCACCACTGCAGTGTTGCCACCTGCTACCTGCGAATGCTTATTACATGTTGGCATCAAACATAGATGGTGCTCACATGAATGTGGCTGGACCATATGTGTAATGACAACAACATCACTGAACATTTAAATCTAACCTCTCTTCCTTTTAATTTATACAGAAACCTCCAATAGCTATTGATGCATGCACACTGTTGGATCTCAGGTCAATTAAATGGCAAGTTAAACAGAAGAAACAGACATCTATAACATCCAAAACATTCCTGAAAGTACAACGGATGACACAGATGTACATTTAACACTTCATAACAAGTCAGAGGAAGGTAATGGCAAACCACCTCACCTAGAACCTTGCCTTGAGTGGCAATGCAGGCGTCCTGCACTAGCTCCCCCTACAGTCATTCCCTCAGTGTGGGACTATTTATTATTAATGTAAGTGTGTGAGTATTTAAAACAACTTTATTAAAGTTATTTATGGAGCATGAGATGTGAGTGACTCAGTGAGTGAGTTATATGCAATAAGTCTATGCAGCACAACAACATGTGAACTAAGAGAAAAAACAAGTTAAATGATAGGAGTACTTTTAACATTTAGAATTACTTGTTTACACTGCAATAAGAGAGGAGAAATGAAAGGAATAATCTAATTCTGAAATAAGCAAATGATGATGCAATGAATACCAAGTCTTTCAGGAGTGAAATTGCTCAAAAAAAGTTTCATGCCACCATCATGTATTACATAGTTCATGTTTCTTTATTGGGAACATCTTTTTCAATACTCTTTTGGCCATGAAAGCACCACATACAACCACTGGTGAGCTGGGGTAAAGGAAAATCTGCATTTTTAGTACAGCGTAATAGAGCACACTGTGTCAGCATGTGACATTACCCATCAAATAGGCATGCATTCCATATGTCATGAGACATGAAACATTGAATATTTGACGAGTAATTATCACTGTGGTTTATAACATCAGCTGATAATGTTACTTACAAACTATGGCTCTTCAGGTCCCCAAAGAAAGTGCAACAGAACTGTTGCATTTTTTGAGGCAACTGAGAGGACTGTGTTTACCCAGACCATATGCAAAAGTCTACACATGATCAATCTGGCCTATAGGTATGTAACAATACCATCCTTGATTTTCCATTGTTTTATTTTGGCCTATAGGTATCCACTACAAATAAGAGTATAGACCCCAGCATCATGGTGTACAAAGCAACTGGCAAGGGATCACCTGGAATGTCACCCTGGTCAATGACATGGGATTCTGTTCACTTAAGAGTGCAAAACTTGTCTGAAATTTAATAATCACCACAGAAGAGTGTGAAGCTGGACTGCTATCCCTCCAATCATTGCCATTAGCCTCTTCTGTGCCCCGCCTACGCACCCCAGCTGAGACTGCTACTCACTTCAGTTCAGGCACATCCTGAGACAACAACAGTCACATGGATGTGAGTTGTGCATGTGTGCTTGTTTGTCTACATCTGATGAAGGACTTAGTCCAATAGCTTAATAATATTCAGAAGACTACTTAAATGTAACAATTGGCTACACAATGCCCCCCCCCCCCCCCCCCCCAACATGACGAGTAGGTATATATCCTAATTCACAACACTGTTGTTATTCCATCTCGGATTTTCCATTGTTAAATTTTGATATATGGATAGGACTAGCTGAAATCAGGCCATATACAACAGCACATAGGCATCTACAAAATAATTTCCTTATTCTTTTGTAACAGATATTCTTGAGACTACACAATGTAATAGATATATGCAATGCTTGCAGTACATATCCATATTTTGGAGTCACTTACTTCACATCCATGGCAATCAGTTTCTTTAGAGCTGTTTGGTTTATACAGCTGTAAACGAACTTTTTTGTCTATGTTTAGATGGCCATTTGCTCCTAAAGGTTTCAGGAATGCCCATGCTATTTTGTGCCAGCCACACTTTGAACCTGTAATAGCAACAAGGAAGGTAACTAAATGCCATCAGTTCATTTTTCAGCCACTGATTATATGATGATCCCCATGTTGAAATCATTATCCTGACATGCGTATGGTATGACAAAGACCACAACATAATCTCCAACTCCTCTCTGTCATCATTCAACTAAGCAAAATACATGTATATGTACTATGATAAAAATGTCAGTTCCACAAAATGAGGACTTTCAAATCAAAGAGCAAACTTCCTCTGGAAACATTAATTGATAATAAAAGTAAGAAAGCATTAAAGTTGATATCATTAGTAGCTTATACAGGAGTATAATACACACACAATTGTACTGGGATTAAACAATACTTCAGTTTTCCCTTACATGGTTTTTTTTTTTTTTTTTTTTAAAAAAAAGTAAAGGTACAGCTATTTTCATGAAATTCATTCCACTTCCTGTGGAAATTCTTACCATAAAATGATAGTGTTCATTCGGATGCACACTAGTTACATACCTTGCCTTTCATAACGTGTGAGTGCATGATGCAATTTTATCATATCCAGTATCTCAAAAATAATTATGACAGGAGGCTTTCTTGTCAATATATATCTCATATCTTCATTGAAAACAAGAAGTTCCTCCCAGCAGGGGACAGAAGACCTGAAATTGTGGGAAAGGTTCATCATTAAGTATTCAGACAGACAATTCATATGATTTCATGACAGTTGATGACTAGAAGTAGTGAACAGAAACAATGTAAAAAATTAGCAGTCCATATACAAATTCCAGTCGCAAAAATTGGTAAAGTAAAAATATACTACACATAAATAATCTGTAGATTTAGAATTGATGATTCATGTCTAACAAATGTCTATCAGCTGCGTATCTGTTATGTGTAAAATATTCACTAAAATTATTACCAACAATGTAGAAAAACATTAATATTTTAATCTGGTAAAGGAACAAACCAGTTATCAAAAGTGGATAAGGTACAACAGAACCAACCGTAGTTCATGAATAACATTGTGAACAAGTGCAATGAGAATGAATTAGTGCTTTGCCTGAGATTAACAGATTTTGAGAAAGCTTTTGACATAGTTCCAACATGTCTGTACAAACTACCCTTCAGAAACAAAACACTGATTCAACATATGTTCAAATACTGTAGAATATAGGATATATACACTAGTGCAACAGCTTCAATTAGACTACATCATGATACAGAAAAATTCAAAACTGAAAGAGTAGTTATACAAGGAGATTCATATCGACCCAACTATTGTCAGCAGTCCTAGAGGAAGTTATCATATCTGTCAACTGCGAAAACCAAGAAGGAGTATGTGTTTATGGGAAATATATGTACCAATTGCTAATGACATTATTCTGTTTGTCTTTTGTGTAGATGAACTACAATAATAAAGGGAAGAACTTCACAGACAAAGTTTGGAAATACGACTAAAGTCAATTACAATATAACTAAAATAGTGTATAACCAATACATAAAAAAAGAAAATAATGCAAATTTACAAGGTAGCCAGAGTATTTGTAATGAGTTCTTCCATTTCAAGCAGCTAAGGACAACGACCCCCCCATGAACCATGGACCTTGCCATTGGTGGGGAACCTTGCGTGCCTCAGCGATACAGATGGCCGTACTGTAGGTGCAACCACAACAGAGGAGTATCTGTTGAGAGGCCAGACAAACGTGTGGTTCCTGAAGAGGGGCAGCAACCTTTTCAGTAGTTGCAGGGGCAACAGTCTGGATGATTGACTGATCTGGCCCTGTAACAATAACCAAAACGGCCTTGCTGTGCTGGTACTGCGAACAGCTGAAAGCAAGGGGAAACTACGGCTGTAATTTTTCACGAGGGCATGCAGCTTTACTGTATGGTTAACTGATGATGGCGTCCTCTTGGGTAAAATATTCCGGAGGTAAAATAGTCCCCCATTCGGATCTCTGGGCGGGGCTACTCAAGAGGACATCGTTATCAGTAGAAAGGAAACTGGCATTCTACGGATCGGAGCATGGAATGTCAGATCCCTAAATCGAGCAGGTAGGTTAGAAAATTTAAAAAGGGAAATGGTTAGGTTAAAGTTAGATATAGTGGGAATTAGTGAAGTTCGGTGGCAGGAGGAACAAGACTTTTGGTCAGGTGAATACAGGGTTATAAATACAAAATCAAATAGGGGTAATGCAGGAGTAGGTTTAATAATGAATAAAAAAAATAGGAGTGCAGGTAAGCTACTACAAACAGCATAGTGAATGCATTATTGTGGCCAAGATAGACACAAAGCCAACACCTACTACAGTAGTACAAGTTTATATGCCAACTAGCTCTGCAGATGATGAAGAAATTGATGAAATGTATGATGAGATAAAAGAAATTATTCAGGTAGTGAAGGGGGACGAAAATTTAATAGTCATGGGTGACTGGAATTCGAGAGTAGGAAAAGGGAGAGAAGGAAACATAGTAGGTGAATATGGATTGGGGGAAAGAAATGAAAGAGGAAGCCGTCTGGTAGAATTTTGCACAGAGAATAACTTAATCATAGCTAACACTTGGTTCAAGAATCATAAAAGAAAGTTGTATGCATGGAAGAATCCAGGAGATAACTAAAAGGAATCTGATAGATTATATAATGGTAAGCCAGAGATTTTAAATTGTAAGACATTTCCAGGGGCAGATGTGGATTCCGACCACAATCTATTGGTTATGAACTGTAGATTAAAACTGAAGAAACTGCAAAAAAAATGGGAATTTAAGGAGATGGGACCTGGATAAGCTGACTAAACCAGAGGTTGTACAGAGTTTCAGGGAGAGCATAATGGAATAATTGACAGCAATGAGGGAAAGAAGTACAGTAGAAGAAGAATGGGTAGCTCTGAAGGATGAAGTAGTGAAGGCAGCAGAAGACCAAGTAGGTAAAAAGACGAGGGCTAGTAGAAACCCTTGCATAACAGAAGAAATATTGAATTTAATTTATGAAAGGAGAAAATATAAAAATGCAGTAAATGAAGCAGGCAAAAAGGAATACAAACGTCTCAAAAATGAGATCAACAGGAAGTGCAAAATGGCTAAGCAGGGATGGCTAGAGGACAAATGTAAGGATGTAGAAGCTTATCTCACTAGGGGTAAGATAGATACTACCTACAGGAAAATTAAAGAGACCTTTGGAGAAAAGAGAACTACTTGTATGAATACCAAGAGCTCAGATGGAAACCCAGTTCTAACCAAAGAAGGGAAAGCAGAAAGGTGGAAGGAGTATATAGAGGGTCTATACAAGGCAATGTACTTGAGGACAATATTATGGAAATGGAAGAGGATGTAGATGAAGATGAAATGGGAGATATGATACTGCGTGAAGAGTTTGACAGAGCACTGAAAGACCTAAGTCGAAACAAGGCCCCCGGGAGTAGACAACATTGCATTAGAACTACTGACAGCCTTGGGAGAGCCAGTCCTGACAAAACTCTACCATCTGGTGAGCAAGATGTATGAGACAGGCAAAATACCCTCAGACTTCAAGAAGAATATAATAATTCCAATCCCAAAGAAAGCAAATGTTGACAGATGTGAAAATTACTGAACTAACAGTTTAATAAGTCACAGCTGCAAAATACTAATGCAGATTCTTTACAGACAAATGGAAAAACTGGTAGAAGCTGACCTCGGCAAAGATCAGTTTGGATTCCACAGAAATGTTGGAACACTTGAGGCAATACTGACCCTATGACTTATCTTAGAAAATAGATTAAGGAAAGGCAAACCTACATTTCTAGCATTTGTAGACTTAGAGAAAGCTTTTGACAATGTTGACTGGAATACTCTCTTTCAAATTCTAAAGGTGGCAGGGGTAAAATACAGGGAGCGAAAGGCTATTTACAATTTGTACAGAAACCAGATGGCAGTTATAAGAGTCGAGGGGCATGAAAGGGAAGCAGTGGTTGGGAAGGGAGTGAGACAGAGTTGTATCCTCTCCCCAATGTTATTCAATCTGTATATTGAGCAAGCAGTAATGGAAACAAAAGAAAAGTTCGGAGTAGGTATTAAAATCCATGGAGAAGAAATAAAAACTTTGAGGTTCACTAATGACATTGTAATTCTGTCAGAGACAGCAAAGGACTTGGAAGAGCAGTTGAACAGAATGGACAGTGTCTTGAAAGGAGGATATAAGATGAACATCAACAAAAGCAAAATGAGGATAATGGAATGTAGTCGAATTAAGTCGGCTGATGCTGAGGGACTTAGATTAGGAAATGAGACACTTAAAGTAGTAAAGGAGTTTTGCTATTTGGGGAGCAAAATAACTGATGATGGTCGAAGTAGAAGAGGATATAAAATGTAGACTGGCAATGGCAAAGAAAGCGTTTCTGAAGAAGAAAAATTTGTTAACATCGAGTATAGATTTAAATGTCAGGAAGTCGTTTCTGAAAGTATTTGTATGGAGTGTAGCCATGTATGGAAGTGAAACGTGGACGATAAATAGTTTAGACAAGAAGAGAATAGAAGCTTTCGAAATGTGGTGCTACAGAAGAATGCTGAAGATTAGAGGGTAGATCACATAACTAATGAGGAGGTATTGAATAGAATTGGGGAGAAGAGGAGCTTGTGGCACAACTTGATTAGAAGAAGGGATCAGTTGGTAGGACATGTTCTGAGACATCGAGGGATCACCAATTTAGTATTGGAGGGCAGTGTGGAGGGTAAAAATCGTAGAGGGAGACCAGGAGATGAATATACTAAGCAGATTCAGAAGGATGTAAGCTGCAGTAGGTACTGGGAGATAAAGATGCTTGCACAGGATAGAGTAGCATGGAGAGCTGCATCAAACCAGTGGCAGGACTGAAGACCACAACAACGACAACAACAACAACAACAAGGACAATGACGGGACAGATAGCACAAGAAATAAACAGCGGATTACAACTTCTTGAACTGATTTGTGCAAAATAACTGAGTTTTAGAAACTAAGCTCTTGATGTGTCTGAAAAGGAAAGCTAACAGATGTACACTTTTCTTTCCAAGAAATGGAGAAAGAGAGCAGCCTTAAAATTGTATGATAATTGACAACAATGTTCGGAATCAGGAGTAGTAGTTCTCATTAACACCTGACAAATTAACCTTTCTCAGCAAAAAGGAAAGTATTTTTCCGCATTCTAATACAAATTCATCCACAAAAAAAGCATAATACAAACCAATAAACATCAATTTCACTATCCCTACAACAGCTCATCTGTGCCGACAAAAAACTGCTACTATTTTGTATCATAGGAAATAAATCTCAATCACTTTATCAGAAGGGGCACAAATACAAACAGTGACTCTGCTTAAATATGGTAGGAAAGTTCTGCTAGAATGTAAATAATGTAGGTGTAAAGGAGATGAATCACAGAATATCAGAAGTGCTGAATTGTTGGTAGGCACTCACTACGACATGTTGGAAAGATAACTCCAATCTGCATACTTCAGAAGAGCTGGTAATGGAGGGAAGGATGCAAATGGCCTGGGTTGTGAAACAGATAGGATATACTGAAACTGGACATGTTGCGCTCAGCTATATGTTGTGCCACTGTCTGAACAACTCCATTTATTCTGGTGGACAGGTGGATGGTGGTCATATTGGCCTAAAAACTTGTGCAGTGAGTGAAGCGGAATTGGTACATGGCATGGCAGTTTTCACAGGTGGCCCTGCCTCTGCTGGGGAAGCGTAAGCCTCTGACAGGACTGAAGTAAGTAGTACAGAGTGGATGAATTGGGCACCTCTTGAATCTGCATCTTCCACAACGATATAGTCCTGTGACAAGTGACTGAGAGTGGACCAGGACCAGTATGTTGTGTAGGTCGAATGAACAACAGATGTAATATATATAGAAAATGCATATGAATAAGGATAGTAATATGGTTGCATCGTTAAAAAGTTTGTGTTTATTGGCATTCTTTTGGGCATCAGACTTCCTTACATTTTTGTTGAAGCTACAGGCAGCGGAGGACTCCGGGGACACTGGCGCTTGTCAGATTCACAAAAATCCTCTTCCTGTAATTTTTGTCTTCACTTACTTCAATAAATAAAATGCTTGATACAGTTCTTTAACATTATATTATTCACTAATACATATAATACATCGAGATCGCAATAATACTTAATCTCTTAAAAACACACATCCTCATCATCCTTCTACATACAAGAGAGATAGACTGCGTCTGTCTAAAACGAAAAACTGTACAACTAAATGCATGAGAAAATGTTTTTGTTTGTCTGCACTTTACTGCCCATTCATAAGTAGCACCTTTCCCAACCCTCTGGTTACATGTTGTTTCAATATATATGGTTATAATAGAAGGAAACATTCCACGTAGGAAAAATATACCTAAAAACAAAGATGATGTGACTTACCAAATGAAAGTGCTGGCAGGTCGACAGACACACAAACGAACACAAACATACACACAAAATTCAAGCTTTCGCAACAAACTGTTGCCTCATCATGAAAGAGGGAAGGAGAGGGAAAGACGAAAGGAAGTGGGTTTTAAGGGAGAGGGTAAGGAGTCATTCCAGTCCCGGGAGCGGAAAGACTTACCTTAGGGGGGAAAAAAGGACGGGTATACACTCGCACACACACACATATCCATCCACACTTATACAGACACAAGCAGACATATTTAAAGACCAATCAGATTCACCTGGTCCTACTCTAAATCCCATGCCACTTTCCTTGACGTTGACCTCCACCTGTCCAATGGCCAGCTTCACACGTCCGTCCACATCAAACCCACCAACAAGCAACAGTGCCTCCATTATGACAGCTGCCACCCATTCCACATCAAACGGTCCCTTCCCTACAGCCTAGGTCTTCGTGGCAAACGAATCTGCTCCAGTCCGGAATCCTTGAACCATTACACCAACAACCTGAAAATAGCTTTTGCATCCCGTAACTACCCTCCCGACCTGGTACAGAAGCAAATAACCAGAGCCACTTCCTCATCTCCTCAAACCCGGAACCTTCCACAGAAGAACCCCAAAAGTGCCCCACTTGTGACAGGATACTTTCCGGGACTGGATCAGATTCTGAATGTGGCTCTCCAGCAGGGATACGACTTCCTCAAATCCTGCCCTGAAATGAGATCCATCCTTCATGAAATCCTCCCCACTCCACCAAGAGTGTCTTTCCGCCGTCCACCTAACCTTCGTAACCTCTTAGTTCATCCCTATGAAATCCCCAAACCACCTTTCCTACCCTCTGGCTCCTACCCCTGTAACCGCCCCCGGTGTAAAACCTGTCCCATGCACCCTCCCACCACCACCTATTCCAGTCCTGTAACCCGGAAGGTGTACACAATCAAAGGCAGAGCCACGTGTGAAAGCACCCACGTGATTTACCAACTGACCTGCCTACACTGTGAAGCGTTCTATGTGGGAATGACCAGCAACAAACTGTCCATTCACATGAATGGACACAGGCAGACAGTGTTTGTTGGTAATGAGGATCACCCTGTGGCTAAACGTGCCTTAGTGCACGGCCAGCACATCTTGGCACAGTGTTACACCATCCGGGTTATCTGGATACTACCCACTAACACCAACCTGTCAGAACTCCGGAGATGGGAACTTGCCCTTCAGCATATCCTCTCTTCTCGCTATCCGCCAGGCCTCAATCTCCGCTAATTTCTAATTTCAATCTGCCGCCGCTCATACCTCACCTGTCTTTCAACATCATCTTTGCCTCTGTACTTCTGTCCCGACTGACATCTCTGCCCAAACTCTTTGCCTTTACAAATGTCTGCTTGTGTCTGTGTATATGCGGATGGATATGTGTGTGTGTGCGAGTGTACACCTGTCCTTTTTTCCCCCTAAGGTAAGTCTTTCCGCTCCCGGGACTGGAATGACTCCTTACCCTCTCCCTTAAAACCCATATCCTTTTGTCTTTCCTTCTCCTTCCCTCTTTCCTGACGAGGCAACCATTGGTTGCGAAAGCTAGAATTTTGTGTGTATGTTTGTGTTTGTTTGTGTGTCTATCGACCTGCCAGCGCTTTTGTTTGGTAAGTCTCATCATCTTTCTTTATATATATATATATATATATATATATATATATATATATATATATATATATATATATATATATATATATATATATATATATATGAATATAATAGAGGGAAACATTCCACGTGGGAAAAATATACTTAAAAAGAAAGATGATGAGACTTACCCAACAAAAGCGCTGGCAGGTCGATAGACACACAAATAAACACAAACATACACACAAAACTCAAGCTTTCGCAACAAACTGTTGCCTCATCAGGAAAGAGGGAAGGAGAGGGAAAGACGAAAGGATATGGGTTTTAAGGGAGAGGGTAAGGAGTCATTCCAATCCCGGGAGCGGAAAGACTTACCTTAGGGGGAAAAAAGGACAGGTATACACTCGCACACACACACATATCCATCCATACATACAAGACACAAGCAGACATATATATATATATTTAGATGATGAGACTTACCAAACAAAAGCGCTGGCAGGTCGATAGACACACAGACAAACACAAACATACACACAAAATCTAGCTTTCGCAACCAATGGTTGCCTCGTCAGGAAAGAGGGAAGGAGAGGGAAAGACAAAAGGATTTGGGTTTTAAGGGAGAGGGTAAGGAGTCATTCCAATCCCGGGAGCGGAAAGACTTACCTTAGGGGGAAAAAAGGAGGGAAAAAAGGACAGGTATACACTCGCACACACACACATATCCATCCTCATACACACAGACACAAGCAGACATTTGTAAAGGCATTTTTCCCACGTGGAACGTTTCCCTCTATATATATATATATATATATATATATATATATATATATATATATATATATATATATACTTAAAAACAAAGATGATGTGACTTCCAAATGAAAGTGCTGGCAGGTCGACAGACACACAAACGAACACAAACATACACACAAAATTCAAGCTTTCGCAACAAACTGTTGCCTCATCAGGAAAGAGGGAAGGAGAGGGAAAGACGAAAGGATGTGGGTTTTAAGGGAGAGGGTAAGGAGTCATTCCAGTCCCGGGAGCGGAAAGACTTACCTTAGGGGGAAAAAAAGGACGGGTATACACTCGCACACACACACATATCCATCCACACATATACAGCTGTATAGCACAAATTACATGGGAAGAAATGAAAAAAGCTGTGAAGAAGATGAATGGGGGGAAAGCCCCAGGACCTGATGAAGTATCAGTGGACATGATAAGAGCAGCAGGTCCAGTGGGAATGCAGTGGCTGTATAGAGTACTATCAAGCATGTGAAGAAATAGTACAATACCTGGTGATTCGAGAACAGGAGACATTGTTCCCATCTTCAAGAAAGGCAATAAAAGACTTTGTAAAAACTATAGAGGAATAACCCTTATGAGTCATATAGCCAAGATTTTTGAAAGAATTTTATTAAATTGAATAAGTGAAAAGATAGAAAAGGAGCTGAATGAAGAACAGATGCCTTTAGGAAAGGAAGAAGCATGATCAACCTGATATTTTCTATCTGTCAACTGACGGGAAAAATTTGAGAGTATAAAAAAAAGGTGATAATGGTTTTTAAAGACACAGAAAAGGGATATGACTCAGTTGACAGGGAAAGACTCTGGGAAGAAATGAAGAAGATAGATATAGAAGATGGATACATTAATGTTATAAAGACAATGTACAGAGGACACAATTGTAGAATTAGAACACCATTGGGGAACTATGAATACTTCAAAATAAGACAAGGACTTAAGCAAGGAAGTATTCTATCTCCTGCACTTTTTAATGTTAAGATGGAGGGAATGATTAGGGCAGTTAAAGATATAGTAAAAGAAAAAGACAAAAAGATGATTTTTGCAGATGATATGGTAATATGGGGTGATAAAGAGGTAGATGTACAGTTACAGCTTGATGTGTGGAAGGAAATAATGAAAAGTTATGGATTAAAAATAAATAAAGATAAGAGTGAAGTAATGGTATTTGGAAGAGAGAAAGGGATCAACGGAAATATTACCTTGTATGGAGAACCCCTCAAAGTGGTAGAAAGTTTCACTTGTTTAGGGAGTGAAATATCTAGAGATGGAAGAATAACTAACAAAATTATTAGGAGGTTACAGAAGGGAGGCAATGTCTACCAAACAATAAAACACCCAATTTGGAATACGGAAGTTTCAGAAAAAGCAACACTCATGTATAAGAATTATTACTTCCCTGTCGTCACCTATGGTGGAGAAACAAAGACAATGACAGAAAGGGACTGGAGCAGACTGCAAGCAGGGGAAATGAAATTTCTCAGAGCAGTTAAGGGAAAAACAAGAATGGACAGAGTAAGGAATTTAGAGATTAGAAAGGACCTTAAACAAGAAAGTATGAGAGAAGAAATTGAAAAAAAAGAGATTAAGATGGTGGGCATGTTAAGAGGATGCATGGGCAGAGACTCCCCAAAATTATGGAAGAACTAAAGATGGATGGGAAAAGACCTACAGGGCACCCAAGAACACGATGGAAAATAGGAGTGAGAATATCTGTAGAAAGGAGAGGTGTGACCTGGCAGCAAGTGGAAGAAGAAAAGTGGTGGGAGAACCAAGCCAAATGGAGAGAACTCGTCAGCACCCAGACTCGGCAGTAGCTGGAGCAGGATTCGGATATAGATAGACTAGCAGCAATGAGATGGGTTGTAATTATTTACTAACATTTTGTTTTCTTTTTATATTGGTGGCCTGATAACAGGATATTTAAGTATTTCTGGGAAAGTAGCATTATGGTGTGATTATTTATATAAGACACTCAATATAATATAATGTTTAGCTGAATAACATATTATTAATTTACTACTGACTTCATATTTATTTTTAAGAGGGCTGATGAGACTGAAAACTTAAGTTTCTGCAATTTTGATGCTTTCTTTGATCAGTTTACTATCCACCTTTAAATAAATTTCTTTATTTTCTTTATTTGTATCTCCTGCTTCATTTTTTACTATGATCCAAATAGTTTTTATTTGATTTCCAGAGAGTTTATTTTTTCTTTACAGCACACATTTTCAGCTTTGTTCAAAAATCTACAATACAGTTTGTGATTGTGGTGTGCGTACTGTAAGACCTTCGGTACACACATCATCAGATTATTTGCTCTAACGAAGTAGGTGAGTGTCAGCAATATGTATCATGGTCTTATCGTGGCGTGTTTATCTTCTGCCGTTAGGTCAGACGATAGAAAAGCCACTTGCACGCTTAGAGTAGCAGATTGACGGTGACCAACTTTAAACAGAACTTGATTAATTTTCACACACATTTATTAAAATAATAAAAAGCATAGACATTACATAACTTGATTCTGGATGCTGTTTACAATTGACAATCTGAAGTTCCTTTGGTCTCGGTACGTTAATCTTATTCTCACATATGTCTGATACTTGACAAAGTGTCTATTCATTTATCTTCAAGGCTATGTACAGGAATATGGTAATCTTATTAGGCGCAGACTGAAACTTGACTATAGACTGGTACCAATGGGTGCAGACCAATGCAGACTAATGCAGACTGACTAACCGGAGGTCTGTATACTCGTTATAATACCTCGCGCGTTAATGTATCACTGCGCGAGTGTGATCCACGAGGAGAAAAGGTTCTACGTTACATATTACATATTAATACACAGATCGGCGGAAGCAGAATTTGGTCCGTCTCTAAGGCACCGCCATCTCGTAGTGCGGGGATGGATGAGCGCTGCGCCTGCGCTGTTGTGCTTAGCGGGGCACGCTCTAGTGGGAAAGTTGTGTACGCACTGGCTATGTGGAACAATGTACACAACAGTGATCAAACACTTGAAAATCTGGAATGGAACAACAACAACAACAACAATAACAACAACATGGGAAAGGTAGATTGCTATTCACCACACAGAGGCACACTGAGTGGCAGACAGACACAATGAAAAAAGACTGCTAGATGTTATTAGCTATTGGACTAAGTCCTTCATCATCAGATATTGTCAAACCCACACACACACACACACACACACACACACACACACACACACACACCCTGTGGGTCTGGGGTTTGGAATAGTCCCGAGGTATTCCTGCCTCTCTTTAGAGGTGACTAAAAGAAGTCCCACATGTTTCAGCCCTTATGTGATGGTCCCCTGTAGGGTTTGAACTCCATTATTCAGATTTTTTCCGAAGAGCGAACAAATTGGGGAAGGGCGCCTTACATGGTGCATCATGTCCATCGTGCATTGAAATCTTTAGCCCACTTTCTCATTGTCGCATTGCAGTCCCGCTCATTCTCAATCTCTTGGGTGAGGACACCTTCCTAGGTGTGTTTTCCACCATGCACAATGCAGTATCACTTTCTGTGCCGACAATGACCATGGACTATTTTGCACCTCATATCCAACATGGTAGCCAGTCCATTGTGGTAGGGCTGCCATATACCCTGTAGTATCCCCCTGATCGCTCTGCTGATGCCTGCGCCATCAACTCCCCACATATGCCAAAGAGTAGATGCCCGTCACCCTATGGCATCAGGACTCCTGGCAATGGCCATCCTGTCAGGTGGCCCTTGCTACAGCTGGGTGGCACAGCCTCTAAGCAGGCAAAGTCTAACTTCAATGCTAAGAAATATGACCCCAAGTCATTCCCCTCCCTGGCTACACCGTGGACGGAATGCCAGGCTAAGGATGGCAGTGAAGCTTATTCGCCTTGGTACCTTGTATGTACGAGAGTTGATGGGGAATCTTTCATGTTCATGTTGCCTCAGTATTTTGTGGAGCATTTGGAGGAGAAGTTTGAGGAGGTGGAGGACTTGTCCAAAATGGTTCTGGGTCAGTTTTGATAAAAACAGCATCCTCTACCCAGTCACGGGCATTATTCACTTGTGGCAAGTTGGGGGATGTTTCTGTTACCATCGCAACTCGTAACAGCTTAAATATGGTCCAGGATAATATATTTCACAGGAAACTTCTTTTGCAGTCTGACAATGAGCTGCATGCCAATTTAGAGTGGCGATGTGTTCATTTTGTCCAGCACATCCAGGTTTCCACCAGTACCTTCACCTTGGCCTTCGAGTGTGACACATTGCCTGAGAAGGTTAAGGTGATGGTCTACCACTGTGACATAAAGCCATATATCTGTCCCCCGATGCGGTTCTTTGGTGAAAGTTCGGCCATATGTCTTCCCGCTGTACTTCCTGCCCCACCTGTCAAGATTGTGGATGTCCATCACATCCCAATACTCCATGCGCCCAGCCCCCATCTGTGTCAACTGCGTAGAGCATCATTCACCTTGCTCGCGATACTGCATGATTTTACCAGAAGAGAGGAAAATCATGGAATATAAGACCTGACTGACTTAGACTGAGGCTAAGAGGAAATTTGAGTGCCTACATCCTGTGGCTATGACCTCCACATACGCCTCCGCTATGAGAACAGTTCTCACCCCATCAGTCCCTTGATGGTGGGGGGCACTTCCCTCCCTGTTGCTCCTGCAACACCTACTTTAGGGGCAAATGCCCCACCCCAACCATCGAGGATTTCAGTCCCTACTTCTGAACCAGAGAGGCATAAGGCTTCTACAGCTCCTCTCACTAGGAAGGGGCTCCTTGGGTCCCTCCCTTCCCAGGTCTCTGCTAATGGGAAAGATGACACCCGCCAGTGGCCGAAGAGCCCAAAAGTAGCTGGTTGTAGGGCTTCATGCTCATCCTCAGTCCCAGAGACTGTTTCAGGAAAGTCCTCCCATCCAGGGAAACCCAAGGAACAGTGCAAGAAATCGAAAAAGATGATGCCTAAGAAGAAGGAACTTGCAGTGGCCTCCACACCACCACTACCTATAAGCTCTGCATCTAAGGATGGGATGGAGATTCTGGCATCCGCTGAGGACCTGGATCTCGCCAGACCCTCAGACACAATGGATATAGACTGCTCAGGCAAAAAGTCAGTGGCAGCAGGTGACCTTGAGGAAAAAACTGCCTCATTGAATGTTCCATGCCTTCCCAGCAGTTTTTTCCACCGCCTAGCTGAGCTGTGGCAACTGTTAAGCTTTACACCTGCTTTCTGCATTGCCCTCCAGGAAACCTGGTTCCCGGCAATGTGGACCCCTGCCCTCCACAGCTATAAGCAATATTACAGGAACCATAGTGACTATAATCAAATGTCAGTTGGAGTTTGTGTTTGCGTCCTAAACTCAAAATGGCTCTGAGCACTAACCTAAGGACATCACACACATCCATGCCCGAGGCAGGATTCAAACCTGTGACCGTAGCAGTTGCACGGTTCCAGACTGAAGTGCCTAGAACTGCTCGGCCACACTTGCTGGCACAGAGCATTGCCAAACTCTACAGTGATGTAAACAACACCCTACCCTAGAGCATCTGACAGCCTTTAGGCAGCTCCATGCCCGTGTACGCCAGCTTATAAAACGGCGGAAACAGGAGTGTTGGGAGAGGTACGTGTCGACCATTGGGTGCCATACGTCACCTTCCCAAGTCTGGATGAAGATCAGACATCTTTTTGGGTACCATATGAACTAGCCCCCAGCCTTCCGCACCCACAGTGAACCCTATAATGCCCCATTTACGGAGTGGGAGCCCATCAGCACACTTGAACATTGCCCCAACACAGCTTCTGGGCTGGATTGGATCCATAGTCAGATGATTAAACATGTCTCATCTGACAACAAGCACCATCTCCTCATCATCTTCAACAGGATCTGGTGCATCTTTCCATCGCAATGGTGGGAGAGCACCATCATTCCAGTGCTCAAACACGGCAAAAACCCACTTGATGTGGATAGCTATCGGCCCATGAGCCTCACCAACATTGTTTGTAAGCTGCTGGGTTGGGTCCTGTATTCATCTGGCCCACTGACTCCATGTCAGGGGGCTTCCACCAGGGTCGCTCTACCACTGATAATCTTGTGTTCCTCAAGACTGCCATCTGAATGAACAGCTTTCGAGATGCCAACACCTTGTTGCCTCTTTTTTTTTACCCACGCAATGCGTATGACACAACCTGGCAACATCATATCCATGCCACATTATATGGGTGAGGTCTCTGAGGCCCGCTCCAGATTTTTATCCAGAATTTCCTGTAGCTCCATACTTTCCATATCCAAGTTGGTGCCTCCCATAGTTCCCCCCATATCCAGGAAAATGGGGTTCCGCAGGGCTCTGTATTGAGTGTATCACTATTTTTAGTGGCCATTAACGGTCTAGCAGCAGCTGTAGGGCCGTCCGTCTCATCCTAACCATACAACTTCTGCATTTTGTACTGCTCCACTGGAGTTGCTACGCGGTGCCTATAGGGAGCCATCCACAAGGCACAGTCATGGGCTCTCACCCACGACGTCCAGTTTTCGGCCACTAAGTTGTGTGTCATGCACTTCTGTTGGCATTGTACCATTCATCCGGAACCAGAACTTTATCTTCATGATGATCCACTCACTATAGTGAAGACATATCAATTCTTAGGACTGGTTTTAGAGACCCGATTGACTTGGCTACCTCACCTTCATTAGCTTAAGTGGAAGTGCTGGCAGCATCTCAATGCCCTGCACTGCCTGAGCAACACCAACTTGGGTGCAGATCGCTCTACTCTGCTGCTGCTCTACAAAACCCTTGTTCAATCCCACCCAGTGCACCACTGTGGTGTTCACCTAGTGGTGGGAGCTTTTAGAACAAGTCCAGTGACCAGTGTCCTGGTGGAGGCCGGAGTCCCTCCACTGCGGATCTGACGTGCACAACTGCTCGCCAGTGGGCTGCTAAATGCAGCATCAGGAGGCTGTGTTGGGGGAGAGGGTGGCGTGGAAGGGAGAGGAGAGGAATGAAATAGAGAAAGGAACAGGATTACACAGGTATCATGTGGGATAAAAGGTGTGTGTGGCTGAAGTGAGAGCAAGGAAGGGGATAGGCAGGTGGAGGACGGAGAATAATGAAGATTGAGAGCAAGGGGTTATGGGAACAAAGGATACATTGCATAGAGAGTTTCCACCTGAACAATTCAGAGAAGCTGGTGTTGATGGGAAGAATCAGATAGCACAAGCTGTGAAGAAGTTCTTGAAGTCATGCATATCATGTTGGATGGCATGCTCAACAAGTGGTTGGTCCATATGACTCTCAGCCAAAGTTTGGCAATTATCATTCATGTAGATAGACAGCTTATTACTGGTCATGCCCACATCGAATGTGGTACAGTGGCTGCAGCTAAGATAGTAGATTCCATGGCTGCTTTCACAGATGCCCCTGCCTCTTATTGGGTAAGAGATGGCTGCAACACTGCAACAAAGCAGATGGATCCTTTCCCCGTTATGTTTTTCTTCCCATCAATTTTTTCCTCCAGACACCTTCAAGATGATCACTTATGGGGCATGCACACAGTACCAGAAATCTTTAATATTAACTTAGGGCTTGTCGAACTTTATTATCAGTGTGTATAAGTGCATCATTTATTCAGATAATGCTAGAAATATGTCAGTAATATTTCCATTCATTTAGTTTCAGAGTAATTAGCATTCTTATCAAAAATATTGCTACTGAAGTAAAATGCTATATCTTGGTAAAATAGAAAGCATAATTGAATAGCAATTATTGTTGTATCTAAAAGTTAACATCCAGAAGAATCTCTCTACACTATTCAGTTAATCAGGAATGTAACTGTTTAATTTAACTTGTGATAAGGCAGTGTACAACAATATGTGAGAATAGTGTTAATTATTGTAAACTTATAAAATGAACATTTCATGAGCTATTTTAGTCAGCCTGTGGAAGGTCTATGCCCACAAATACTGACCAGTGTACTGCAGATAATTCAGTACAGAATGCAGGTCAAAAATGCATCTAATGTCATCTAAATTTCGTGTCTGAGAATTTATTCAGTGACTGTTTTTAACAATCGACTGTGAACTTGTAGTTAACTTTATGAAATGTGTTAACCTTCTAACAGTGGCTTCTGATAACTGTGACAATAGGATCAGTCTGTGAACTGTGGTTTTTTTTTCCAATCATTGTTTACATTTCATAATGACTATCTGCTTGGAAGAAAAGTGTAATTATCAAATGCATTAATGATTTACTAGCCACACATTAATTGTTGTGAATCAGTGCATTTATTTTAGGTATGGCACTCAAACAATCATCATCATTATAGGACATCGACTGAGTGTAGTGTAAGGTTTATCTATTATCTGTCCATAAATAATAATAAATGAGATTCAATCTGGCCATAAACAGTAGATTATTTAATATTAAAGTGCAATTTAAGTGTTTTGGACTGTAAGCCTGATCTGGACAGTACCATTTAAAATAGTATACTTTAGAGAACAACTTTTCAGCCAGATTTGATGGAGGTGCAGCTATTGATGGCACATTTGTACATGCAAATAGCGTAATGTTACAACACAACTGGAGGAGGTGGTAGTGGGAGGAAGTATGGGGCAGAACTTGCATCTAGCTCCGGAACATAAGCCACGGTGCAAGGGGTTGGGTGCAGTGGTGGGAGAGGGACTGACAAGGATATTGCATGCAATGGATAGACTGCAGAATACCGCTGTGTGTGAGGTGACGGGGAGAAGAGCAGAGAGGATATTTCTCGTTTCTGGGCACAACAAGAGAAACTGTGGCAGAGAAGTGTGAATGTGATTCAGTTGCTTGTCCTGGGTGCTACAGATTCACCAAGTGGGGTGCACCTCTATCAACAGACACTGTTGGGGGATGATAGTGACTGGGGACATGGCATGAAAGATCTGTATCTGGACATAGGGTAATTTTGGTTTGTGAAGGCCTCCAGTATATCACCGTATGAAAATAATAATACCAGTGCATAAGCAGTTCAGCAAATGTAGAGTTATTTATGGTTGCTCTTTTCTTTCCTAACAGATTGTCTTAATACGTTGTCACTAAATCTCTACCTTTTAGACCAATGTAATATCATGGGCAATTGTTACAAGTTAATTTACAGACACCTGAATTGGAAAATGAGTCACCACTATTTTCCACTGTATGGAGAAGTCTTCTCTGAAAAACTGCTGTCTGTAGAGAAAGGGATATTACAGTTATATTTATTCACTAGAAGACATTTAATCCACTAAGAAACATTTCCTAAGAAGGAAATGCATATTAAGTTCTTGTCATACCCATTATTTACTGTATATTAAAAAAAGGTGCTGTGACTTACCAAACGGGAAAGTGATGCTAGATACACAAAATAAAAAATGAAAAACACACAGACACACACACAAATATTAAGCTTTCGCAACCCATTGTTGCTTCATCAGGAAAGAGGGAAGAAGAGGGAAAGATAAAAGGATGTGGGTTTTAAGGGAGAGGGTAAGGAGTCATTCCAATCCTGGGAGCAGAAAGACTTACCTTAGGGGGAAAATGGGACAGGTATACACTCGCACACACACACATATCCATCCGCACATATACAGACACAAGCAGACATATGTAAGGCAAAGAGTTTGGGCACAGATGTCAGTCGAGGCGGAAGTATAGAGGCAAAGACGTTGTTGAGTGACAAGTGATGTACGAGGGGTGGCAACTTGAAATTAGCGGAGGTTGAGGCCAGGTGGGTAACAGGAAGTTGCCGCCCCTCGTACATCTCTTGTCACTCAACAACATCTTTGCCTCTATACTTCCACCTCGACTGACATCTCTGCTCAAACTCTTTGCCTTACATATGTCTGCTTGTGTCTATATATGTGCGGATGGATATGTGTGTGTGTGTGTGTGTGTGTGTGCGTGCGTGCGTGCGTGCGTGTGTGTGTGTGCGAGCGTGCGCGCGCACCTTAGTGTATACCTGTCCCTTTTTTCCCCTAAGGTAAGTCTTTCTGCTCCCAGGATTGGAATGACTCCTTACCCTCTCCCTTAAAACCCACATTCTTTGGTCTTTCCCTCTCCTTCCCTCTTGCCTGATGAAGCAACCGTGGGTTGCGAAAGCTTAATATTTGTGTGTGTGTCTGTGTGTTTTTCATTTTTTATTGTGTCTATCTAGCAGCACTTTCCCATTTTGTAAGTCACAGCATCTTTTTTTTTAATATATTTTTCCCATGTGGAATGTTTCTTTCTATTATATCCATTATTTACTGTGATTGATTTAAATGAGTTAAATGTCATTTAAGGATCTTCGTGTATTCTAGTATACTTTATTTTGTATTTGTCTCCTTTTTTTACATTTTATTCTAAAATCGTTTATTTGCATGGTGTATTTCTGTAAATTATTTCAGTGTGAATTGTGGTTTATTAGTCTCATAACATACATAATCTAAATCATTTGATTTAGGTACAGGGGACACGTCAAAATTTTGGTAAAGTTTCACCATATACATACAACACCTGATTTTAACAAATGGTTCCATAACAATAATACAATATAAAAATACACATACAATAAAAAACTAGTAATTAATTACAACAACTGATTTAACAAATGGTATAATAATAATAATACAATTTTGTTACACATACAATAAAAGACTAACAATTAATTACCCCTTGCTCAAATTATCAAGTCATCCTCTATGAATTCTTCTACTGAATAGTAGCATTTACCCAACAGAATCTGCTGTAGCCTTATTTTTAGCCTCTCTGGCTTCATATTAAATATATTTTTGCCCATTAGCTTGTTATATATTGTCATCCCCATATACTGTGGAGTTCGTGCATATAATTTCAAATGGTGTGTGGGTAACATAAAATTATTTTTATTTCTTGTATTGTACGTGTGGTTAAAATGATTTTCCTCAAATAAATTTTGTCTGCTGTGAACAAAGATTATAATTTCATAAATGTATATGGAGGGAACTGTTAGGATTTGCAGGTTCCGAAATGATGGGTGACAAGATTCTGTTTGTTGTGCACTACACATATATCTTATAATTTTCTTTTGCAGTTTCAGTATTCAAGATACACTACTTGAATTTCCCCAAAAAATGATACCATACCTAATGACAGATTCAAAATAACTATGATATTCTATTTTTCGTGTACTCATGTCAGTAGAGTTTGCTAGTATTTGCACTGCAAATGCAAAGCTGCTTAGTTTATTTGATAGGAACTCAATATGTGTACTCCAGTTTAAGTTGTTGTCCACATTTAGTCCTAGAAATTTGACTGTGTTAACTTCTTCCATAGGATGATTGTGATGATGTATTTTAAGATCCACACATTTCAAATGTTTGGTTTTGAAATGTATCATATAGGTTTTTGCAATGTTCAGTTTCAAGCCATTTAACTGGAACCAGTTTTCTAGAGTACCCATTGTGCTCACAATGGAGCTCTGAATTTTTTCTGCATATTCAATTAAAACAGAAGTGTCATCCGCAAACAGAACTGACGGAGAATTTATATTTATGGGCAAGTCATTTACATAGAATAGGCACAGGATTGGCCCCAAAATGGAGCCTTGAGGCACACCTTGTGATACTGTACTCCATTTAGAATAATAACCCATTGCATTTGATGTGACACTTACCCTTTGCTTTCTGTTGTGCAAGTCTGATGTGAGCCATTTCAGAGCTTTGTCCTTAATCCCAGATTTGTTTAATTTGTAGATAAGCAAGTCATGGTTCACCAAGTCAAATGCTTTTGAAAGATCGCAGAACATACCTGCAACTTTACTCCTCTGATCCAATGATTTGTATATCTTCTCAATAAAGTTATTTATTGCATCCAGTGTGTTTTTTCCTTGTTGGAATCCAAATTGGTTACTTACAATAATATCATTTTTTAGAAATAAATTTTTGATCTGATTTGCAGCTACTTTCTCTAACACTTTTGACAGGATTTGGAGAATAGAAATACGGCAATAGTTTCCCATATCTTCACTCGGCGCTTTCTTGAACAGAGGTCTCACTTTGGCATATTTTAACACATCAGGAAAGCACCCCTGTTCAAAAGATTGGTTGATTATTTTAGCTAGCGGGGGTGCTACTATGTCATATACTGCTTTAATTACTTAACTTGGTGTCCCATCCCACCCAGCAGAATTTTTTAATGACAATATAACATTTTTCACATCCTTTATTGTGACTTTTTTAAAATCTGTGAGATACTCAGCTTCTTGGTCGAGTCCAAAGGGATTTACTTTACTCTGATATCCTGCTACATCAACTTCTGACTTTGCTATATTTATGAAGAATTCATTTAAACACTCTGATATTTGAGCTGGGTTTACAACAACATTATCATCTACTTTAATCTTAGTTATTTCATTACTACTGACTTTAACACCTAACTCTGATTTGACAACAGACCACACTGCCTTTGTCTTACTATTATGTTGTAAAATAAACTTATTGTTTGCCATTTGTTTTGCTGTCTTCACAACTTTTTTGAATATGGCTTTATAATGTTTCACATACACAGCAAAATGCCTGTTTTTGTTATATTTCAGTTCATTATGTAGTTGCCTCTTTCTGGCACTAGAAATTTTTATACCATTTAATCTTCCTAGTCGTTTTGTTACATTTGGCTTTAATTGGAAAAGTTTCATTAAATATTTCAAGAAAGCTACCAAGAAATTTGTTAAAGTTAGTACTACTTGAGATACAGCTGTCATAAGGCCACTCAACCTCTCTTAACTTATTGCTAAATATAGTTAGGATCTTTTCATTGAAGTTCCTTTTCATGTGGCTTTTGTTACATGAAATTTCTTTATAGAGTTTTGGTAGTTCAATGAATAATGCGGAGTGGTCAGAGATTCCTAAATCTAAGCAAAATTGATTAACATCTTCAAACACATAATTTGTTAAAATATTATCAATACAGGTCGCTGACTGTGCATTTATTCTAGTGGGTTGCATGAAGTTTGCTTTGAAGCCATAGTTTTTTTATTAAGTCATTGAATTTGGACACATCATTGCTGTCAGCTATGATATTAATATTGAAATCAGCAGCTATTATAATATTTTTCCTTTTTTCTTTATTAAGATTTTTAAGAAGGCACTTAAAATTTGAGCAGGAAAGCTTCAATTGTAGTTTTGACTGGTACTCTGTAAATAGAAACTACTAAGACATTTAGGTCCCTTAACTCGATACAACAGCTTTCAAACATACATTCTTCATTCAAATGATTAAAATTGTTCCTTACTTCATATTTCATGTCAGAGTGAGTAAGTATGCAAGAACCACCACTTCATTTCTCTCATCTACAAAAACTGTTAGCTAATTCGAAATTTTCGAGTTTATTAAGAATTTTAATATTACCACATGTAAGCCAATGTTCATTGAGACAGATAACTTTAATATTTTTAAATTCTGAAAGAATAATTTGTAAGTCGTCAAGTTTATGATTTTTGTTTGAAAAGTTGGCACTAAGACCGTTTATATTCAAGTGCATTATACATGGACACTATTTTTTATTTATGGGTTCAGGCAGAGGACTACTCTTTCTTGGGTACTGTTTTGGTCTCGTCGTTTTTGTTAGCAAGCACTGTTTCCCATCCCCATCATTACTTACAAGTTTCCATTATTATTCAGAATTTTACATGTATCAGCGAACATTTTACTGAGGATTCTGGATCCTAGCCTATTTAAATGAAGACTGTCTTTACCCAAGCATTTATTGTTTAAGAACTTGTTCGGATTTATAAACACAGCTCCTAGATTGTTACAGATTTCGTTTACATTATGGTTTATTCTGTCTATGTATTGATCACTGACGGATCGTCTGTATACAATACCACTCACTACAATTCTAGATGTTTTGTAGAGATTAATGGCTGATCGAATTAGGTTTTTTGTTTCACTTACAATTTCCTCTTCAGTGTTGCTTCTAAGAGAATTTGTACCTACGTGAATGAAGACTCCTTTATAATTCTTCCAAGAAGCCTCTGCTGGACCATTCTGTGACCTATGTATGTTGCTGAAGTGTTTGTTCAGCTGTTGAGTCTTGATTCCTGGGTGAACATCTACTCTGCATTTTGGCACTACCACATTTTTGAGCAGAGAATCGCCAATAACAACGAAGTCGTTTGTTTCGTTTTGTTTTTCATTACTCAGGCGCTTTGAATTCTTTTTACTGTATGTTACACTTGCTTATGCTTATTGGCTGTTTATGATGCCAAGCGTACATGTTTATTGATGCATGTGGTGGATGTACAGGTCACTGCCAGCACAATTCACATGGAGATGTTACAGCGCTTTTCTGACTAACTGTTTGCTAATGTGAAGTATGTAAGTACTACTTTTCTTATATTGGTAATTATCATGGTCCTTGTGACATGCCTACACTTGTTATAGGTAGTAGTTTGAGTATGACACACAATATCGGTCCATGATGTTTTGATTGTAATTTATGTTGTTACACTGGATGCAGGTTTCTTGTCCTCCTGGAGAAGACAGGTTTAAATCTATTTGAAACCATGCTTAAGGCTAACTGAAAACCACCATTTATTTCAAGTGGTTGGCTGTCTTATTCATCTGCAATGTTCTTCTGTTTGAGTTCAACAGTGAGGAAAGAGCAGTGGAGTCTTTCAGAAAGATTTGTACCATGTATGGGGATAATACCAGTGGACAGAGCACAGAAAGAAAATGGTTTTCTCATTTTGAGGATGATTATTTTGACATTTCTCTCCACATTCAGGAAGACCTTCAGATTTGATGAAGACTTTTTAAATGCGCTAATCCACAATGATCCACGTCAGTTTACACAAGAACTATCATGTGTGATGAACTGTGATAATTCCACTATTGTGTGACATTTACATGCAGTGGGGAAGGTCTAAAATTGGGTGTATGGGTACCACATGCTCTAAGATGAAGTCACACAAATCAGCATGGGACAATATGTGCATCTCTGCTTGCTCATGATCAACTGGTTCATGAACAACACTGACCATCCTTATCCTGTATCATTACTGGTATTGAAAAATGATGTTTTTATGCTACCACAAGGAAAAGAAAGGAATGGCTGAGCCCAAACGAAACAACAACTCCCCATACAAAGATAAGGTTATGTATTTAGTGCAAAAGCAAAGGTGCAGTGTACTACAAATTGCTTCCTTGAGATGTAACCATCACTGCTGATGTTTAGTGTCAACAACTGGGATGTCTCACAGATGAAGTCCAAGAACAATAACCAGGAAAACTGCATGAATTGATGCTACTCCACAATAATGCCTACCCACATTCTGCTAGACTGACAAAAAACACTATACAGGAGTTGGGTTGGGAATTCCTTCTGCACCACCTTTTTCACCTGACCTTGCACCCATGCATTTTCATGTTTTCCACTCTATATCAAACAACGTTCAAGGAACTTCTTTTCCAGACAAAAATGTGCACTGAACACGCTCAATGAGTTCTTCATCTCAAAACCATGTGATTTCTACAGTCGTGGAATTGAAATGTTACCCCAGCACTGGCAGACTGTTGTAAACAGTGAAGGATAACATACTATTTAGAACTAAAGTCTCTGCTATGTGTATCTATTGTGCTTATTAATCTTATGGAAAAATGCTATGAACTTATGAACGAACCCAATATTTGTACACTGTAGTTCATCTAAACAAGTAAGAAGTCTATCTAAATACAAAGATGATGGACTTATGTGGAATGTTTCCCTCTATTATATTCATATCAAGTAAGAAGTCTGATGACTTTATTTTTTAATCCTTCAATATTTTTATGAAATACATTTATTTTTACTTTCATTTCATCTTCATATATTTAGGTGCATAATTTTCAGTTATGTATGTAATTATACAGTGTATATATCTTGTATTCCTTTCTTGTACTTACTGACTTTTACTTAAACATTTTTCTCCATGGCATCAATTGCAATAAAGATGCAAAAAGTTGAATAAAATATCTGCATTTCTAAGGATCTGTCACCAACAGATTAAAATATGCAACTGTCAAACCACTCCTCAAAAAGATGATAAAAAACAGGTTTATAATTACCACTCAATCTCCCTGTTGCTATATCTATCAAAAATTCCAGGAAAGCATATGTTCAGCAGGATTGTTAACCATATTAAGAAATACATCATCCTTAACACAAGACAATTTAGTTTCCAAGAAGACATCTCAACTGAGAATCCCATTTACTCATTTATTAACAACAGTCTAGAACCCTTAAATACAGTGATGGAAAAAAAAACACAACACCAAGAAAGAGTTATGCAACATACACAAAAGATTGTAGGCAAGTTTCTACACCTGAAAGATGATGTCTATTCCAGTTTCATGCCAATCACATAAGAGTGGCACTAGTAGTGCCACCATGAGGATGCAAATCAGGTTTGCTTTAAATACATGCTGTAACAGCTGTGAGCATTAGTCACCTTTGAGATTAGACGTGGTAGTTGAAGTTGGTCAAGAACATCTTTAAGATGGCATAGATGCCATTATCAACCCTCACTCAAATTGAAGAAGGTTGTGTAATAGAACTATGAGAAGCTGGATGTTACTTCTATGATGGCAGGGATGTAGCCACTGTATGTGACTGCTGGCAGAGATGGTAACAAGAATGTACAGTCACAAGAAGACCAAGCTCCAGATAGCCATGTGGCACAGCCAAGAGGGAAGACTATTGTGTTCATCATATGATTCAAGAGCATCGTACTACATCTGCAGCAACAAATTGAGCAACAGTTGGCACATAGTGTCACAACAGACTGTTACACATCAATTACTTCATGGACAGCTATGGGCCAGATGCTCTGTAGTGTGCATTCCACTGACTCCAAACCACCATTTCTGACTCCACTGGTGTCAACAAAAGCTCATAGGAGCGGAGGGTGGGGGTCTGTTGTGTTTTCTGATGATGTGTAGAGTTCTGCCTCAGTACCAGTGATGGCCCTGTATTGGTTAGGACGAGGCCAGTTGAAAGCCTGCAACCATCCTGTCTGTCTACTGGATACACTGGACTTACATCTGGAATTATGGTCTAGGGTGCAGCTTCACATGATAGCAGGAGCAGTCTTGTGGTTAGCCCGTGCACACTGAGACGTAAAAATCCACTGAAACCCATTTAAAACATGTATTTTTCAATCCAATTTGAAATAAACAGGAATCATTCAGATAACAAAAGATGGACCTGTGCTTGTAGAATTATTGCAGTGAAACTGATTACTAAATTATAATTTTATTGAATTGTATAGGTACTGTAATTGATAGGAACATTTTCTGGACCATGCATCTTTTGCATTTTATAAAATTAGTAAAAGTATTGTTAATATTTCATATTTTGAGCATTTGCACACTCCTAAAATGTTAAATGCTTGAAAATCCATATATGTATTTGCTCTATAAGAGCCAGTGCAACTGTTGAAATATGTCATTAATTTTGAGGCAACAGTTTCAATTGTAATTTTATTAATAAACCCTTTATAAGAATACTGAGGATTGTTCGGAATTATATATAAAGGAGGGGGGGGGGGGCAGCCATGTCGGCATTATACGTCATGGTCTTATGAGATTTTGTGCAAGAAGCATGTAATTGCTTAAGTAAGATGTACATCAGTGTTGTAAGCATATCAATATTTTTGAGTTTTGTCAATGTAATACAATAATTATGACGTGATATAGAATAAAGGTTCTGAAAAATAATGTTAGTGTTGTGTAAAAACCAAGTTACAATGGACAGGAAGGAACACAGTGCTTGTGGCAGCAGCAGATAAAAAAAAGGAGTTGGATGAGTACACCCTACAAAATTATAAGAATTTTAATAGTAATTTCACAACCCTGACTGCAAAATTGAATGTCAGTCTCGTGATTTGACCTGTTGTGCTACCATTCATAAACAGCATTCCAGGGGGTGTTTTCCAACAGGTTAACACTCACCCACATACTGCTGTTGTAACCCAATATGCTCCACAGAGTGTCAACATGTTGCCTTGACCTGCTCAATCACCAGACCTGTCTCCAATTGAGCACATATGGGACATCATCAGACAACAAACCCAGTGTCATCCACAAACAGCATTAGCCATCCCTGTATTGACTGACCAAGTCAAACAAACACTCATGCAACTCAATCCCACAAAATGACATCTGGCACCTTTACAACACAATGCATGCACATTTCCATGCTTGCATTCAAAATGCTGGTGGTTACACCAGTTATTTATGTACCAGCATTTCATATTTGCAAATGGCTTATCCTGCAATTACATTAATCTGTGATCTTGCAATGTTAATCACTTAAATATGTTACCTAGACAAATGTGTTCCCAAAATTTCATTACTCCACATTAATTATTTTTTGGTGCTGCAATTTTTTTTCTGTCACTGTAGTACAATGTGTACTTGGTATCTTTTGTGGGTCCCCAAGACCTTTGTGCAAGTCATTCAATTCTGATTGAGAAGTTTAATGGGAAAGTGGGGATGTGGCTTCAGTCATACCTGAATGATAGAAAATGGCAGTTCTAAGAAATGCAGAAGGGACAACCACCTCATCTGAATGGTATGCCATGACGTGTGCTGTCCCACAAGGTTGCATGTTGGGTTCTCTGCTAATTGTCATACCTGTATATGACTTTCCATGTGCAGAAATCTACAATCCACGCTGAAATCTCTTTGCAAATGAGACACATATTTTTATCAAGAAACCACATGACCACAGTACTGAGGATCTAGGAAACATAATATTTGGAGAGGTTCAGGAGTCGTTCACTGCTAGTTGTCTGTCACTTAATGTGAACAAGAAATGATTTATACAGTTCTGGACAACATAGAAAATCTATGAATAAACTGAAATAAAGTGTAGTGATGAAGAGCTAATGACACTATTGTCCTCCAATTTCCTACTACTGTAGACCCACAACAATCTAAATTGGTCTGAACACAACTTTGGCTTGTGTAAAAGATTGAGGCGCAGAACTATATGCTTTCCACACTATTGCTTCAATTTGTGATAAGATGTAGCCAAAGCTGTGTACGTGGGCTATTTCCACTCAATCATGTTCTACTGCATAATATTCTGGGGCAACCAACAACATACTAGAAATGTCTTTACCATACAACAGATAGTAAAAGGACTCATGACTGTAGAAGAATTATGACTCAGTTTTAGAAGAACAGTTTACCATGCACTTGTTGGATATGTACCTAATAGAACAGTTCCTCATGCTCATGATGTAAGGGACACTTCATGTTATACAGTCATTGGAAAGAAGCTTCTAACAAAATAGTGTCTATTCCATGATAAATGTGAAATAAAGCATATGCCTTTAGACAGGGAGATGCTAAATAAAATGCATTTGGTTGTCAAGAGAGAAATGCATGAAGCCTTCAAAAACTACTGCAGCAGAATATTATTGAAGGATTTTTCTCAAAACCCAAAGAAATTCTTGTCACATGTAAAAGCTGTTAGTGATGCCCAAGCTAGTGTCCAGATACTCTTGGATGAGAAAGTGACTCAAATTGAGGATAGCAAAGCAAAAGCAGAAGCAGAAGTTCTGAATTCTGTTTGACAATACTCCTTTACAAATAAAAATCCAAAGGTGTTGTTTCAATTTGATCATTGCACCTCTTCAAAGATTAGTGTAAAACAGAGCAAGCTAGAATCATTCCATTCGCTCTTTTTGCATCCATACTAATACTTAATTTTTGTTCATTCTGAAATTAGTTACACAGTTTGTGTATAAGCATTGTAAACGTAAATTCACCAAAATGCTATTCATACTATATTTCATATAAATTTATTATTCCTATGATAATTTTTGATCCACTGATGACAGCAGCATATTTAGTTTTACTGGAAACTTTATACATTCAAAGTAATGAGTCATTGAACCTATAGCAACAACATGTAAAGCTAAATTTTGAAAGAGCTTATCTGTCATAATTGACATGCTAGCACCTACCAAGCCAAGAATCCAGACATTACAGCAACATCTTCAATTTTCCTAAAATAATTAACCTAAAAGATAAACATAATGAAAGTTCACATCCATTTAAAATTCCTTTGGCAAACTTAGCCATTGCACTTGTTAATTCCCAGCTTTTACCATATTACTTTTGTTGCTCTTATTTTTATGAACTAAATGACACACTCTACTAATTAATTAATCCATTAATTAAGAATTTGTGTAAATTTAAATGAATGATACTCAGTCCAGAGATACAACATTGTTCAGCCAATCATGGCCACTTGTTGATAAACTGCCTCTTGGTTTGTCTCAGGTTCTTCAGCTGACATTTCTCTTTCTTTCTATCTTTTTTTTTCTCCTGGCATTTCAACAGCACAAGTGGCTGGCACTGTCAAAACTTCACCCTCCATTTCTAGCCACGCAGGACTACAGTCGAGCTCACACCCACAAATTATTTGTACCTGGTGCACCAATTTCTATGGCTTTTCTGTGGCCATTACTGCTGTGCTTCTTCCCTTGCTACCTGCAATGGTCATTCATTGCAGCATGGGACTCCAAGATCAATTCACCTTCAGGCTTCCCTCATGCTCATTGAAGCTACTGTCATGTTTGTGGGTTTCTATAGCTTCCCTAAACAAGTGGATGTGGTAGCTATTATCCACAGCAACTACTTCCATGAAGGCAAATTTTATTATTTGGTCAATCTCACATAGCATGTGCTCTGCCACAGTTCATTTCTTCACGTGCCCCAATGTTCAGTGGTTCTGATGTTCACTGATCATTCCAATATAGACTTTTTCACATGTCGATTGTATGTGGTATATTCCCAGCATTGTAAGTGGGACCCTTTTGCCCTTTGCCAATATGAGAAACTCTTTGGTTTTCTTTGTTGATTTATAAATAGTCCCTAAAACATGTTTGTGCAATATATGGCTGATTCTGCCTGTCAATATATGGCAGAAAGGCCTAACCTGACATTTCTTTTTTTGGTGTGTCACTTCTCCAATGAGTGACTCTGGGGCACTTCTTACGGAACTAGTGCTGCTCAGAATGCTTTTCAGGTGTTGCATCTCACATCTGAGATTCTGCAACTCACATACTCAACTTTCACACATTATGACCATATTAATCATCCCTCTTTTCTGACTCACATGGTGATTTGACAGTGTACACAGGTATCAGGCCAAGTGTATCACTTTTTGGTACATGTGTCCCAAATTTTCACCATCCCTCCTCAGTAAGTGATACTGTTGATCCTGTGCCATTTGCAGGAATGGATGAGCAACTTTTGGACATTTTCTATCATTAAGTGGCAGAAAGCACTGAGACACTTGATCAATAGCATCACTCCCAGGAGCCTGCAGAATGGACTCAAGCACTACACTAAGCACTTGATGAAAAAGTTTGCAAGATGCAGAAAGCAGATTGACAAGTAGATTCCCAACATGTATGCACAGTGTATGCACCTCAGTGAACAACCATTGACCAAAGAACAGTCTGTCCTTCCAAAAGGAGAGAATTTCAACATCAACCCCAGCACTCTATCTATGGAGGACATCCTTGCTAACATCGAAGCAGCCATTTGGGCCCTTCTTTGGGAAAGAGCAGTGGGTATACATACTGAAACAGTTAAGATACTGTGCTGAACTAAACCACCACCTTGCAACCTGTAGAGAGAAAAGTTACAAGTTATCAAGAACCTTAAGGCTGACATGAGGATATTGATACTGGCTATTGATAAGGGAAATGCAACTGATGTAATGAAAACTGAAAATTACAGCAGAAGATCTGGGACGTAAGAGATCTGACAATGTACCAAAAACTAAGTGTAAATCTGATGCAGCTGATCACATGGAATACAAATCTCTCTTGATGGCTGTACAGAGGGACCTGCTCAACACAAAAGCTTTACCACCACAGCTGTATGGATCATCAAAAACACAAAATGATATTGTTCCACTAAAACCAATTTTAAGTGCTTCTTGCTCACCAATGGATAAACTGGTGAAACACTTGGTCCCTTTGCTTCAGCCACATGTGGGAAAGGCTGACACAAACACAGAGGACTCAGGACATTTCACTGAGAAGTTGAAGAAACCAAAACTTGGACCAAACACACCCTGGTCAGCTTTGAAGCTGTTTCTTTGTTTACCAAAGTGCCACTCAGTGATTCCCTGTAGTATACCAGTTCTGTTTTCCCACAAGACTTCACTAAGGTATATCATGCATGTCTCACCATGAGCTATTTCATATGGAACGGTAGCTACAGTGAACAGCTAGAAGGCATCACCATGGGTGGTGACCAACTTCTTTGTGGAACACTTCAAAACAAGTGCTGGGCTTGGCACAGATATGTTGATGATACCTTTGTTGTGTGGAACCATGGTGAGGAACAGCTTGATGACTTCCTCCATGCCAATATAAAATTTACCATGGAGGTTGAAAAGAACCAACAGCTACCATTTCTAGATGTGCTGGTTATGAGGGTTGATGAAAACATGGGACATATCATTTATAAAAAATCAACACAAATAAACTGATGCATGCACAATCTGTCAAATCACAATCTGGGCCAGAAAAGAGGGATGTTTAGTATGCATGTAACATGAAAAATATGAATATGTGAACTACAGTACCTCAGACATGAGATGCAACACCTAGAAAGCTTTCTGAGGAGCAATGGATATTTCATCAGTTATGTAAGAAGTCTCATGGAATCAAATACTCAGCAAAGTGACACATTGGAAGAAGAAATGTCGGGTGCAGCCTTTCTGCCATACATTCCCAGAGTGACAAATAGAGTCAGCCATATATTTCCCAAACATGGTGTAAAGATTATTTAGAAATTGATAGACAACATCAAATAGTGTCTCATGTTGACAGAGGATAAGCAGCAGCCACTTGCAATGTCGGGAATATACGACATACCATCTACACATGGAAAAGTCTATGCTGGAATGACTGGATGATCAATCAACACCAGGATCATCCAACATAAGCAGCATTGTAGGTTGGGACAGGTGGAGAAATCAGCTCTGGCAGAGGGCACACTGCTTGGGACCACCACATTACAAAATTCACCTAAAAAGAAATTCTTGCTGTGAAGAAGATCACTCACAGCTACATGTTGACGGAAGAAATACACAAACATGACAATAGTTTCAACAAGAAAGAGGAAAGTTTCAAGATAATTGGATCCTGGATTCCCATGCTGCAGCAACCAACCATTGCAGATAGCAATGGAAGGACCACAGCAGTAACAGCCATGGAAAAGCCCTTGGATGTTGATGTGCCAGGTACATATAATCTGCTGCTGCGAGCTCAACTCCAGTTTGCTAGCAGCAACGGAGGGTGAAGCTTTCACAGTGCCATCCACTTGTGCTGGCAAAATGTTGGGGAAATCATCAGACTAATGTCAGTCAAAGAACGCGAGACAGAAAACAACAGGCAGTTTGTCAAATCTAAGGATGTTGCCTGTACTCATACAAGGTTTAATCCCAACGCATGTATACAAAAGGTTCGGAGAACTTTTACATTTTATCAACCCACCACATACTTTGTAAACCAAATTACTGTTGTAATATACAAGGGTTGGACAAAAATATGGAAACACCAAAAACACAACACATTATCATCCCTCTTATGGTGTAGAAATCAGGTTGGCATTCAAAACAGTTTCCAGTCATCTCAGGATGGATAAATATAGGTGCCGTACGGTTTTCAAGAAAATCTTATACTGTTCTCCCTGCAAAAAAGTGACAATTTCAGATAATGATGATGGAGGTGGATAGTGATCCTGCACCCATCTCTCCAAAGTAGACCACAAAGACTCAATAATATTCAGATCTGGTAACTGTGGTAACCAGGGGAGATATGACAAGTTATCACTGTGATCACAAAACAAATCCTGGACAATGCAAGCTGTGTGAACAGGGTCCTTGTTGCCTTGGAACACAGTATCACCATTTGGAGACAAACACTGCACCACGGGATTGATATCATGAGCCAAAATAGTCACATAATCCTTGGCACTAACGCAGCCTTGCAGTGTAACCATGGGGCCCATGGAATACAACGATACAGGTGCCCAAGTTATCACTAACACCCACCCCCCTTCCCCTATGTTTCACTCTTGCAACATAAACTTGGCTAGAATTGGAAACAGTGTGAAACAAGACTCATCCAACCATATTACTTTCTTACATTGCTCCATAGTCCAGGTTTTACTGCTTGGGCACCACATGTTACAGGCATTTGCACCACTGATGAGAAGTTTTGGAATTCCAGCTTCCTCTGCAATTCCCTGCTTATGGACCACCCTCCATGTTGTTTTGATACTGACAGGTTCATGAGTACGACATTCAATACTGCAGTGACTTCTGCAGCTGTCCTCTTATTTTTTGATAGAGTCCTCTTCAGTGACTGTGCATCACAGTCACTCAATACATACTTTTGTCTGTGTTGTGGCTTAGTGGATGATGTTTTTCCACTTTTCCTGTATTCAATATAAATCTCTGATGAGGTACTTCGTGAAACACCAAACACTTCTGCTACCTTGGTTATGGAACCAGCCATCTTATGAGTACCAACAAATTGCCCAAGTTCAAATTCACTTAGCCCTAACACAATGCACTCAGAACTACACAGACCATTGCTCTGAACATGATTGACACTTGCAACATATTGAGTACATTGCATACATGCTACTCATGGTCAGATGCAACAGTGCAACTTGCAGAGTTGGATGAGAAGTTTTATGTTAAAGTATGAATTTCTCATGCATTTGTACTAACCCTGTGTAGCTGATCCACAGCACCAAAATCTAATCATTACATAGTTTTCACAATATTAAAATGTTCATAAGCCAGTCTATATAAGACCAATCCTGCCCCAAAATTTTAATTCTCAGCTTGGGTATGGCAAGGGTATCATCTATGTAAAAGTCTGCACTTTGCTATCATCATGTTAATACTTATGTATTACTACGATTAGAATTTCAGTGTAAACATCATGTAATTTCATATGCCATACCTCTGTGAATCTCTTTGGTAGAAGCTCAGTTTGTGTTTCAACACCAATTGAGCAGTATTTCAAAGTTATCATCTGCTAATATTATGCTAATTGCTGAGTGTCAACTATATAAGTTTATGTGGATTATTATCAGTCATTATGTAACTTATTGTGTCCACTAAAAGTGTCATTTGAAGCCAGTTTTGATTTTCATCTGTCAAGTACAAGACTGACTGTATCTGCCACTTTCATACTATTATGTAGAGCTTTGAGAGTGACTGCCTGTAAAGAGTCGTATTTATGAAAACTGGAACTGGTCACTGAACTGTCTATGGTGACAACAAATTTGGGAAAACACACATTATTTAATAGTTGTGGGGTGGACATTATCTAAATATTAGCCATGACACTAGTCTTACAGCAAATCTGTGAGCTTTCTTCTATGAAACACTGAGTGCTGGATAAAGGTTTGCAGGTACATTATGATTCAACACATGCAAACCTTGGTGTCAGTGATGCTGGAAAGAGGTGAAACTGGTAAAACTGAACAAAGTTCCAAAGGAAGATAGAATCCATATTAGATTATATACTGAATTTGCAGTTGTGTTAGCCCCTCTGCTAACATTAATCTACCATAGATCCCTTTGGACAAAAAACTGTGCCCAGCAGTAGCAAGAAAGTAGATGTCACACCCATCTACAAGAAGGGTGGCAGAAGTGATCCACAAAACTACCATCCAATGTCCTTGAAATTAAGTTGTTGTAGAATCTTAGAAAATATTCCAAGTTCAAACATAATGATGTATCTCAAATAGAATGATGCCATCCATTCAAACCAACATTGATTTCAGTAACATCAATCATATATAAGCCCATTCACACTTTTTTCACACAACATCCTGAAAGCCATGGATAAAGGCAGTCAGGTAGATGCAGTATCCTCAATTTCTGAAAAGTATTTGACTCAGTAACACACCTGCACTTATTATCAAAAGACAGTCATAGGAGGGAGCACACAAAATTTGTGATCGGATTGAGGATTTCTTGGCAGGGAGGGGGCAGCATGTTACCTTGAATTTCTGTGTAAATTCTAGAACCACTCAGCCTTCTACCGTCTCAAACACACAATATTCTAGACATGAGTTGGGGATGGTAGAATCCTACCTACTGTGCATCACATGTTTGTGTGTGCAGGTTTAAAATCAGTTGCAGGAAGAAAGTAGATGCAAAGGTCGAACGGCACTGACAAGTACCTGTTGGGCAATCCATAGAGGGGTTCGTGAGTGTGTATGTAAGAACCATGGAACCTATATGCAGCTTTGTGCTTATTGTGTCATTGTCTATTGTTATGTGAAACGAAAACAGTTGAAAAAGTACCCTCATAGACTCCTGACTCTGCCTTGGTAGAGGCAAGATGCATTTTCTGATTCATTGAAGAAAGTCATGGTAGTCAAGCCAACTTTCTTCTAATGGTAACTCATTTTGTTTCTAATGTTTGACGGTACAAGGTACTTACAGAAAGTTACATATGTATGTTAAAAGTGTGAATTATATTGTGCATGAAAGTCAACTACATCGTTAACTAACGAAACGTAAAGTTTGTATGTCTACTTTCACACTTTAAGTCATCACAACACGTTAGAACATGGCGACCTGTGTGAAAGGACCAAAAAAACAGGAATTTTCAGTCAAAAACAAGAAAAGAAGCTGTTGGGTTTGCCATAGCAACCAAACATAATGTGACAAAGGATTTACTCCGAGAAATTGGAATTAGTTCAGGTACCCAATGGAGCAAAATTTGAATGAAAAACGGTGAAGACATGAAAAATTCACAACAATAAAAACAGCAAAGAAGATTTTGATGTATTTGTCTAAGAAGAAATACGCATAGAATGCTTCAACCAAGAAGATCCAGCATGGGGAGTATACAGCTCTCACAAACATCACGGGGACGCAGACGAGGAGACCAACGTACATCTGATGCCACCAGCACCAGCTGTTGTTCACCAGTGCTGACCTGCCTCCACATATGCTCACCTACGCTACGAGAATTCTACAACGGGTGAGCATGAAACAAAACTTCATTTCTTTAGTATGAAGTGGTAAAAGTTACTGTTGAATAAACTTTTATTGTGTAATTAGAATATTTAAAGTTACTTTTAAATGCTTACGAGGGATAAAGCATATAAAAGAATAGAAAATCTACAACAGGTTGGGGAAACTCAAGACCTAGCTATGGCCATGAAAATTAGCAAAGAAGTGCCTGACTGGGCTGAGTTGGTAAATTTAATCAAAGCTCAGAGAGTGACTCTAACTCAATTAAATACCCAAAGTAAATCTTTAACTGCCCAAAGAGTGACTCTAAGTAAAGATTAGGTTTGGTAAATTCTCAATTAAATACTCAGAGGGAAACTCTATATATTCAAACAACAAATTTGGGTTTGTTAAGTGCCAAAGTCAACTCTCAAAGTGAAGAATTTAGTAATCTGTGTGAAGGCTTGGGCACTTTAAAGACTGAGTTTGACGCTGTAAGTACTAAAGTAGAGAATTTAAAAGTAGATCTAAAAATGAGTTGACAAACTCTTTGACTACTCATACAAAACATATGTTTACCAACCTTAGTCATGAATAGAATGATACCTTTCAGGATTTATCAAAAAGGTTAGAACTTAACATTGAGAAAAAATGTAATAACGTAGAATGCAAACTTATTGAAAAGTTAAGCTCTTTTGAAAATGTGTACAATATTAAGTATAATGATGTAAGACGTGGGTCATATACTTTACAAGAGAGTGTAGATAAGCAGAATGAGTTAATGTCAGTCATTCAATTGCAAATTACAGGTGTCAGTATGCGGGTAGACAATGTAGAAAGGAATTTCAAAGAGAAAATAGCCAAATTAGTAATTAGTTTGGAGTAACAATTTGGAGAAATTATAGATCAAAAAGTTACCAAGAGAATAACATCCGGAAAGTATCACTTATTCCTTATTCCAAACTTAATGATACCAGGAAGGGTATGGACGACCTGTGGAAAGAGATTAAGATTATCCAAAATAAAGTAGAAAAAGGAGTATCTTCACCTTACGTTATATTAACTAGTGATGTTGTGACTGATTTACAATGGGGAGCTAATACAGGGTTATCTACAGAATTCCCTAAATTTAAGCCGTATGGAGATGTACATCTGACCCATTTCTTAGAAAGATTTAACCAAGCTTTGCCAAAAAAACTGGGAAGATTCCAAGAAGATCGAATTTGTGCTGGGGTACCTTTTAGGTGAAGCCTCAGAATGGGGGACAGTATATAGTGAGAATTTTTCTTCTTTGGAAGACTTTCAAAAGAAATTTAAAGAAAATTACTGGTCTGCCAGTGCACAAGAAAAGTTAATATCAGATCCATGGGACCTGGGCAGAGTCATCCATCCCCCACAGATGTTAACATTCTGAGTTAATGGGTGGAGTAATGACCGTCAGATCCCGAGTTGTTTCCGGTGTTTTTTCCAAATAGTTTCCTGCACCACATTCCTTTAAAATCTTCAACTATTCTGTCATCTATCCCCCAGGGACATTAACATTCTGAGTTAACAAGCAGAGTGGCAACCATCAGATCCTGAGTTGTTTTCAGTGTTTCTTTTCAAATAGTTTCCTGCACTGAATTCCTATAAAATCTAAAACTATCATAAAATCTTATTTCTTAGAAAACTGGATATGACCATAAAATAGAGACCAATTTAAGAGAATCACAGAAAAAAAGTAATATTTAGACGAAATACACTGAATAGAGCATTACATTTGTGGAAAATGTAATATGATGTGACTAACGGAACAATTGTTATACCAAAATGTATAGCTTTTCTATTTTGTATAGAGTATTTTATACCTTTTATGAGATGTGATATAGATGGGAGGTTTTGTATAAATTTTGAAAGGGGTGGGTATTGTACCTAAAAGCATGATTTACAAGAACAGATACATCATGACTAACACAAAACACACATCACACCTTTCAAACAACCCTCACAAACAAGTGTTCCTGAATCTTCTTTATTTGCCGTTTCCATAGGGTTGCTAGGATTTCCTTCAGGGACATCAAAGGGTGAAGGTGGGACAAGTCCATTCTGTAGGAGACAATTTAACACCAAACCTCCTCCGGCATCTCACTCAAGTACCTAAGAGGTAGGGATCCTGGGGAACAGGGGTGGGAAGGGTTTCCTGCCTTTGATGCTATCTTCTTTCTCTTCTTCGATCCCAGCAACCACATCTCTTTTTTCCTTTCTTACTTCTCATATTGAGGACCTGTCTATCTTTTCCCTCTTTCCATATTCATAAACTTTTGTCGCTAAATTCCTTCCTTATTTCC